>NC_083600.1:46777136-47077176 GCF_020882245.1 Rhopalosiphum padi | reverse complement strand
GAGAATATAAAATTTTTTTCGACATAATATGATAAAAATGTGCCGTTTGAGTTCAAATAAATATTTACATATAATATTGGACAAAAAAAGTATTGAAGGGGCACACATATTTCAAGAGTTGAAAATAATAATTTTTATCTGTATTTTTTTAGACACTATAAGTATGTATTGTCTGTGATTTTTTCTCTTTTTTTAATTAAGTTTTATTTATTCAACAAGTTAAATAGGATTTTTGTAATTCTGTAACGGTTAAAAGATTGTAAGTTTTAAAATTTATCGATGAAGTAGATTACCGAATTTTAGAAAATATAAATCGACAAAAATTTTTAAAAATAAAATGTTATACATATTTTAGAGTTTTCTGTTTTTAATCGTAACTTTACTATTTAAGCTAATAAATATTAAATTCATCAACTGTGACAAATAACGAACAAGTAGTCTTTAAACCGTTTCAGATTTCATGACACTTTTTAATTAAATATTAATATAATGTGTGTAATTTTTCATAGTTAATTAAAATAATGTTTTTAACCATAAACTATTTTCGATTTTTAATTTATATAAAGCCACATCATAATCTACATTACTTAGAGAGTTTAAAATTGTTGACATTTACTACAACATTATTCTTTGACTATTGGTAACAAACATGTATGATAGTCATTAGAAGTGAATAGAACTATTCAATGTCCGAAAATCGGTTTGAAATTAAGGCGTTTAGTTTGAGTTTAAAAGACGAATCTAGTTTAAATTATAAAAATCGAATTTATATCGAATAGAAAAATAGAGTGAAAATTTATAATTAATCCATTCCAGCATAGTTCAAATTCCATACAAATTTCTAACGCAAAAAATAATAAACAAAAGAAATGTTTTCTATAGTTTTTTCTATTGCCTTTTCATTTTTAATCAATACGCTGTTATTTTATGCTTGTTTATTAATTTTAAATTCAACGTATTTGCATTATTGCTATTTTACAAGAATGTGTGTTTGGTTGTAAGATATAAATTTGGGAGTATTTTTATAGCAGATTGGATTTAGTTTGTACCTCCTAAAAAACTGAATACAAGATTCAAACGAGTGATTAATTTATGAATTAAAAAAGATCAACATTATTTAGTGACAATATTTTTTTCTAGGCATTTAAACTTGGAACTCTTAAAAACTTGTATTTTCGGTGATAACACAAAATACAATGTTGTAATTAGAATTAGATGAGAAATTCTGTTTATACCTACAAGTTTATATAAAATAAAAATCAACTGAATAACATAAATAATTTTTATGAGCTTTTGAAATTCAAAAATATTCAAAATAATTAATTCGAGAAATATTTGACATGATATGTTAAAATGTTCTGATATAGTTCGGTTTGGGTCTATATTTTTGATGTCGACACACTTTTTATAGTTGTATACTCTTATAACGGTATAACGTTAATTTATTTTCACTATTAGTAATAATTATTTTAAAAGTTATACATGACTCTTTAATTTTATAGATGCTGCATTTAGTGAGTATTTGTTTTTCATATACATTTTATATCGACGTGTCTAATTAGTTTAAATTTATTTAATATAATCATTCATAAAAAAATACTGGTGTAATAGAATGTTTCTATTAATAAGAAATTATATATTTTTTTTTATAGGTGATGAAGAAAGGCCAAGTAAATTTTTAAAATTTTTATACTTTGATTTATTGATTTTAATTATAAATTGAGAGTATTAAGTGCTACTGTTGTGATGTATATCTTGCATTCGTAACTGAAATTGAAATAGAAATTTTAAATAAAGTTATTGTCATTTGACCTCGATACGTGACGGTTAAAAATCTTGAGAATATCTAGTACATAAATTCAGATGAAGGAAAAGGATTACCGATTAACGCAGCAAAAAATAGTTTTATATTCCATCTCATATTTATATATTGTATTATTGTTTAGTAAATATTTTTATCACTTCTCGTCTACATTTATATCTTTGATTGGGATTGGTGTATTATAATTTATAGTGTCAATTAGATTCTGTACATAGACAGTCCATATTGGCAATATAATATACAGGATGATTCTTTTATAAAATAATACTCATTATTTCAAAAAGTATTAATGTTTTTGAAAATATTTTTTTACATAGTTTCAAGTTGTTAAAAGACAACGTTTTTATTAAAAATTTATATTTTTAAATATTTTTTATCCTTATAATTTTTTAAGTTTTTTACTTTTTTGAATGACAACATAATGTTTTAATTTCATATTCCAAAGAAGAAGAATTTTCTGAATATTTTGATACATAAAATTTGAATTTAGGGTGAGTAGTTTATGAGTTATACTTATTTAAAGTTTAGACAATCGGAGTAGTGGATAAACATTTTGCGGGGTAACCCCGTACCACAACACTCCACACAAATAATCATTAAATAAGTATAACTCATAAACTACTCACACTAAATTTAAATTTTGTGTATCAAAATACTCAGAAAATTTTTCTGCTTTGGAATATGAAATTTAAACACTATGTTGTCATTCAAAAAAGTAAAAAACTTAAAAAATTATAAGGGTAAAAATATTTAAAAATATAATTTTTTAATAAAAACGTATTTTTTTTTAACAATTTGAAACTATATAAAAAAATATTTTCAAAACATGAATACTTTTTGAAATAATGAGTTTTTATGATAAAAGAAGCACCCTGTATATATATATATATATATACGTGTCACTTTGTAGTGGCGTGTTTCCATAAGTCTTAGTGTTTGACATACCGTAGATAAAGTTGTTACAAAATCCGAATTTTTTGTGTCACCCGTTTATTGCATCTTATGTATTTAATTCATCAATAAAATAATATATTTTTAATACTATCTCTGCTAGATGGCATGTTTCTATTCGATATTATATATTATAACTATAATGTATATTATGATAAGTTATATTTTTATTATGTTATTATGGTATTGATAATAAAATATTTTAATTTTTTTTAATAGATTTATCACGTAAGTTAAATTTCAATAATATTGTTTAATAAGGTTTATTTCAATAAATTATATTAACCATAAAAATGAATTAATCATACCTACATTATGTTTTTATTTTATTTAGCTGAATTATTTGGTGCGTAATTTCTTTGTTATAAATCATTGCATTGCGCATTATATAAATAATATATTATATAAATATTTTTATTTGATACGTTTCTCGTTAGAAATTTTATAAATAATAATCACTTATCAAAAACAGTAAACTACATAAATTTAAAAAACAGATATGCTGGTCTTGAGCCATTTTTATATTTTAAAGTTCAAAATAGTAATTTCACTATTTCGAATTGCTTAAATCATTTTAATATATCCATAAACTTTTTTTTTTTTAGTGGTATTTGGTATGTATTTTTTTAACGTTCAGAATTTAGTTCTTCATTTTGAACACTATTGTAAATTTAGTTTTATATAATATTACAATTTTATTAATACTTTGATATTAACTTTATACTTAATTTTTTTAGATGAGATTGGTAAATATTTATTTTTTGTTTTTCCATTTTTTTTTCTCTTGATGAATATCATTACGTGATTTTTACAATGAAGATATATTTATAAGAATTAAAACATAGAAAAGCTTTTAAATTATAATTATAATAACAGATGTTTACTTAAAATAAAAGGCACAAAATTATTAATTAACACATTTCAATAATAATTTCTAAAAATGATATCATTGATTTAATAAAAATAAATAAGAATCTATCTAAAAGTCTCAATATTCTAGAATCTAGATAAATCTATCCATTATGTCAACAAAACTGGTTATCAGTGGCTCAACATAATCTACCTCCAACAGGATTATTTATGTATAAGTTATGGGTCACATGACTGGGCAGGACTACATTGTCTGTAGAATATAATATTATATTTGTACACATTAAAAATTATCTTAAATATTATTGTCCTCAGATAGGCGATGTAAGTATTATTTCTTTATTTTGTATATAATAAAGATATTTCACTTGAACAAGAGCCTAAAAATTTAGAATATAAGTGAATCGTTTTGAAAAATGTGTGTTTTATATTTTATTTTTCGGTACAGAAAAATTCTTCTAACTGCAACATTCTGGGATTTTTTTTTTTATAAAATTGCTGAAGTTTATTACATTGATTTTAGCTGAAATAATTTGGGATGAAATTTAACCTTACAACGACGAAGACATTGGGATATTTACGTAACGCTAGTTCTCGAAAAAAATGATAAATGATCTTAGAAAACAATAAATCACCGGATCTAAATAAATCTGTTTGGTTCTAAAGTACAATGCTAATTCAAATAAGTTATATATATATATTAAAATGTGTTTAAGTCAGCAAAGAGTTATATAATATATTTTTTTAGTTAATAATGTAATATTTAGTAATTTTTCTGGTTCAATATTGTTAATTTATTAAATACTGTATATGTAATACTAGACATTTATTTAAATAGGGTGCTATGAAAGTGTTACAGACTAAATACGAAAGTACATATTCCCTGTTGTAGTACTACGATAACTATACGGTAATCTGAGAATCGCATGAATTTCTATAATGAATTGGAAAATGGTAGACACAAATATGGAGTAGAGTTTATGGCCAGTAACGCAATACTACCACATTGGAAACTGATACATAATAGAACTGTAGTAAAATGAATTGCATCCAGTAGGAATATGGTACTTACTTATAATAAAAGATCAAAATCATGAATTTCTTAGTTGGACAATACCCTTTTGAACTTTTTTAATATATTAAGAGTAAAAAAAAATTATTAAAACCATATACACAATTAAAATTCGGTAGATAATATATTTATAAAACATCTTGTCTTATCTATTATGTACATTTTAAGTTTATTGTTTTTTTCATTTATTACATCATCGCTAACAATTATATTACGTTATTTTTGTAGATAACCTAAGTATGTACATGTGTATTTTTTTAATTGATATTTAACTCAGCTATTATATTATTGTAATCTAATTATAATTTTTTGGTTCTAATAACCACAGTGTCAATTCCTTTAGGTATTATCTACATAGTAAAATATATTAGAAATACCTTATATTCATTATGTAAATAACGAAATCCTTTTAAAGAGTTCAATATAAAATTATTAATTATTGAAATACCAGATCTTATTTCTCTAGAAATATACATTTAAAAAGTTCTAACCAAGCAAAAAATAATAATTTAACAAGCAAATGACTCCACCGTAGAACTTATTGATTCTTAACTGACATTTTTTTTTTTAATTTAAAAAAAAATATTATTGTGTGAAGTTTGATCAGATTTGCTATATAAAATTACAGAATATTTTGAAACGATAATAAATCATAATTTTTAATACATTTCAAAAGTTATTGGTTATTATAACTAATTAATATATTGATTATTATTAAATTTTTTTAGATCTGGTTAGTGGTACGTAAATTTAATATTATTAGTATTATTCTATTTTTTTTTTATAAAATTTCAAATGTACATTAACAAAATGGGTGTGCTTAAAAAAAAAAATTGTGAATTTGATTTTTTTTTAAATCCAGTTTTTTTTTTTGTATAGGCTAAACGAAGAAACCAATTTATAAAATTTTAAATTAACTATTAGGTAGTCTTGTTGAAATTATTATCATTGTGATCTCGATATCGATTTGTTTTGAATTGCTCTTCTCGGACGCTATAGGCACGTGCATATTTGTTTATCTTCACGATATTTAAAAAGTCGTATATTTTGTATAATATTCATATTCTTTTTGCTCTCACTGATTGTAATTTTTAAAGTTCGCATGTTGTGAACCATACAACACCATCAATCTTGATCATCATATCAGATGGTAATAATATGCATTTTAAAATGATGTCTGCTAAGTAGTAGACCAACATTTTACAAGTTATCATGTACTACTTCACTCTACTCATCGAATACACGTCCAGTAATCAATTTCGATTTATCGAAATACCCTGAAAAATTTTCTGCTTCAGAATATAATATTAAAATATTATATCGTTATATAAAAAATATAACTTAAATATGTTATTTTCACAAAAAATGATGTACCTAAACAAAAAAAAAAAAAGGTTTATAAAGTTTAATACATTTTAAATAATGATTGTTTTTTAATTAAATAATTATTCAGTACAAAATATATATTTTTTACATATTAAAAATTAACCAAAAATTATTGTCTGCAGATGTCCGAGGTACGTGTTATTTTTATTTTATTTTATTTATTAATTAGAATTAATCGTGTACTTTTAAAAAATGATATGAATTTGCAGTAATTTGTTTACCTTTAGATAATTTGTTCTGTCCTATTTTATTTACTACATGCAGTTATCTAGCCAGTAAAGTTTGTAGTTAAAATTAATGAAACAACAATGGATAAATGAGAATATTTACACAACGTCAATTTTTAACAACGCTAATTTTTTTTGTCATTCAACATGAAATCATTTGATCTAAAAAGGAGTATTCGATTTTAAACTACAATATTAATATCGGGAAGTTATAAACTTCATAACTTTTTTTTTATATTTATGATCGAACTGATTTCTGAATAGCAGTATAAAAAAATTAAAACGGACTTTTGATACGTTTTTAAATTTTTGACTGATATAATAATATTTTTCAACAGAAATATTTAAAATCATAATTACTTAAAACAATATATAACAGTTTATTTGTATGTTAATATTTTAAAGGATTTTTTTTATTGAAAATATTATCATTTATAGGAAATTCTATTATAAATATTTAGTAAAACGTATGGTTATTCGTTATTAAACTACAAAAAAATAAGAAAATCGTTTTTTGTCTTTCCATAACCGTTTTCTATAATGTACCGACAAGCGACTTTACCGACCCAATTTTCAAATAGAAACTAGTCACAAACTTATAAATATAACATTTTTTATATAATATAATAAAAAGTGATTTTAGACACAAAAAAACAATATAGTAAATAAAAAACTTTCACATCGTTCCTATGTCAATATATTCATCGCTCGGATTGCTATACAAGAATATTGTCTCCACTCAGTTTGAAGTGAATGTAGCTCTACTAAGAAATAACTAAATATTTAAAAATTTGAACTTAACTATTAGGTAGTCTTGTTGAAATTATTATCATTGTAATCTCGATATCGATTTGTTTCGAATTGGGCTTCTCGGACGCTATAGGTACGTGCGTATTTGTTTATCTTCACGATATTTAAAAAGTCATATATTTTGTATAATATTCATATTCTTTTTGCTCTCACTGATTGTAATTTTTTAAGTTTGCATTTTGTGCACCCTACAACACCATTAATCTTGATCATCTTATCAGATGGTAATAATATGCATTTTAAAATGATGTCTGCTAAGTAGTAGACCAACAATTTACAGGTTATCATGTACTACTTCACTCTACTCATCGAATTCACGTCCAGTAATCAATTTCGATTTATCGAAATACCCTGAAAAATATTCTGCTTCAGAATATAATATTAAAATATTACATTGTTATTTAAAAAATATAACTTAAATATGTTACTTTCACAAAAAATTATATACCTAAACAAAACAAAAAAAGTTTTATAAAGTTTAATACAATTTAAATTATAATTGTTTTTTAATAAAATAATTATTGAGTACAAAGTATATATTTTTTACATATTAAAAATTAACCAAAAATTATTGTCTGCAGATTTCAATGGTACGTGTTATTTTAATTTAATTTAATTTATTAATTAGAATTACAAAAAAACAATATAATAAATAAAAAACTTACACATCGTTCCTATATCAATATATTCATCGCTCGGATTGCTATACAAGAATATTGACTCCACTCAGTTTGAAGTGAATGTAGCTCTACTAAGAAATAACTGAATATTTGAAAATTTTAGATAATTCATAAATCTTAATTATTCTTAATAGTTATTTTATTATTGATAACTCATTTGCAATTGTAATTACTTTTTATTAGGCAATATTATTAAAGGTACGTAAATATTATTAGTATTTTCTTAATAAATTTAATTTGTATGTATAATTTTGTTGTAGAAATTGTTTATTACATAGTTTCTAGTGAATAAAACAACATATTTTGTAACGGAACAGTCGTCCTACGATATAAAACGGTCTAAGTAATCGATATATGTTGCGCCGTCTGCCGAGTTCGGTTCGCCGGTCAAGTAGCCGCTTGCTTAAGCTACGCGCTGCCGGTGATCAACTCCATGCCTTTCAATTGTGTCCCTTTCTTAAAGCCCACATTTGTAAATTGGATCGGACAAATTCATCCGGACACACCCGAGAATTATCGCCCTCATCGGCTCACTTGCATAAGCCCGGCCGACGCGATAGCGACGCTACTTTCGCCTAATTTTAAAAAATAAATAAAAACTAGACGTACGCCTTTTTAATTACCGATACAGTCGGTCCATTCGGACGTATCTGTTTAAATTTCTTAATAAGTTTTATTTTTTTAAATACTTTGTATTACAGTGAAACCTCTCAATAGTGAACCCTTCTTCATACTGGACACTTTTAAATTCCCCGCAAAACTGTATGTTTATATTAGAAAATTTAACCTTTTAATAGTGGACACTCCTAATAGTAGACGTGGACACTACAAATTGGTACTAAAATTAAAAATGACCTCCCATCAATTAACACAATATTACATGTACATATCGAAAATGTTTAAGTAATAAAAATACTATATTTTTATTTTATACCTTTTTTTTTATATATAATCTTATCTTAATGGTTTTCCTATTTGAAAAATGACAATTGGTTCGGTTATGTGTTAGGTAAGAAGATGAGATCACATTTTTAATGGTAGTCAATTTGCAAATTCATTATGAAGAGCACACAAAAAGAGATTACTGATTTTTTTAATTGTGCATAATCATAAAATATTTTTATACTCACCTTTTTACTACATAAATATTGTATATTATAAAATAAATAATAAATTAATATTTCAATATAAACCAATTGTCCGCTTTATATAGGTTTCACTGTATTAAACATGAAGTGGATAAATAAAAATATTTACGCAATATCAATTTTCGACAAAGCTGATTTTTTTTGTTATCCAATATGCAATTATTTAAAATAAATAGAACTGTTATATTTTAAACTACAATATTAAAATCAGCAGGTTATAAAATTCATAACAATTTTTTTAATTTATGCTAGAATTTGTGTCTTAATAACTGTATGAAAAAATTAAATGGAACCTTTTATACATTTTCAAATTATTGAATATTAAAATAATTCTTTGTGTAACAGTTGATAGATACAAAAAATAGTATAATCAATAATGAACGTACACATTGTTGTAACATCAATAAATTCATCTCTCATAGTAAAATTTAAACATATTATTGTCTCCACTCAGTCTGCAGTGAATGTATCTCTACTAAGGAATAACTGAATATTTTGAAATTTAGCTAATTCATAAATCCTTATACATATCATTCATTATTATTAACAATATTTAAATTATATTTTTTTAGCAAAAATGAGTTGTAAGTAAATATTATTAGTATTTTATAATTTTTTTCGTATGTACAATATTATTTTAGAAAATATTTTTTTACATAATTTCCAGAGAATAAAACAACATATTATTAATAAGTTTTATTTCAACTGTCTTTTGATACTTTAAAATCGATTTTCAGACGAGTAAATTATAAATTATATCAAATTATGATTTCATTTATCTTATTAATTAAATTTAAAAATTATATAATATGCAGTAATAAAAAAGATTAAACCTATTTTCATATACATATTTTATTATGATACGAAGAAAATAAAACCTAAAATATGCGATAAAAAATTTGAAATTTGAAATATTTTTATCGAAAAATAAATAAGTATCGAATACTATTTCTCCTACCTATATCCCAATAAAATATGCAAACGCATTAAGTTTTGAGCTCCGGTACATTATGTATTTCAAATTAAAGTTTGCAGAGTAATAGAACAATATTTTACAATGTATCCTGTACCATTTCACTCTACTCAACAAATACTCGCTCGATTATCTATTTTGATGCATCGAAATACTCCAAATAGTGTATCTCTCCAAAATATAAGATTAAATATGACTGCTGTAATTCCAAAAATTTAATTTTTAGATCATGTATTTCAAAAGAAAATTATGTAAAAAAATATTTTAAAAAACTATAATACATTTTATAAAATGTTTATTTTTCAATAAAATAACAACTCTGTATAAAGTATATATTTTGTACATATTAAAAATTAACTTAAAAATTATTGCCTGCAGTTGCCCCAGGTATGTGTTATTATATTTTTTTTTTTCGTATAAATTTATGATATTTTGCAAGACATATGGCCTACAATGTTTTATTTGATATGAGAAAATATTATGTGGTTTTTATTTCATTGATTGAAATAGTAAAAATGCTTCTTTCTCAATATTCTGATAAATACATTACGGTACACCGAATCATCGGTTTACTCTTTTATCATTCAGCACTGATACCGATAAAATATTATGTAGCTATAATTTATAAATTAAACTGTACCGATTAATTAAAACTAATAAGTCGCTAAATTTTAAAAATTATCTCATACTAAATATTTTTAAATTACGATAATTTATAAAACACCTTAATTCATTCTATATATTTAATATAAATTTATTATTAAAATGTATAATAACTTTTTTTCAGGACTACCTGCAGCCAG
This sequence comes from Rhopalosiphum padi, assembly GCF_020882245.1. Classification (NCBI taxonomy): domain Eukaryota; kingdom Metazoa; phylum Arthropoda; class Insecta; order Hemiptera; family Aphididae; genus Rhopalosiphum; species Rhopalosiphum padi. Next base: position 47,066,434 of record NC_083600.1, on the reverse strand, counting down.
TAATTATTTTTCAAATCAATATTTATTATTTAATTAGTTCACCAAATCACTGTTTACACCTAAATACCGTTATTTTTTAATTATGATCTTAATTAGAACTGTTTGGTTCTAAATTATAATATTAAAATGGTTAAATAAATCAGAGATTACCAAAAATTATTTTTATATATTCATTATGTAATATATTTTAATATTTATTTGACGGTTCAATATTTTGAATTGCTGCATTACCAAATTTGCACGCTTCTCTGGAAACATACAAATATATGCTGTTTAAAAATGTTCTCACTGATTGAAAAAAAATTATTAAAAACCAAATATTTCTACCGTAGAACTTCTTAATTACTAATTAATATTTGTGTATTCTGTATTTAATTTAAAAGAAGATATTATAAAGTTTGAAGTTTAAGTAACTTTCCTACGGAATTACTGAATATTATGAAATTTTTATAGTTCATGAATTGTATTAATATTGATGACCTCGATTTTTATACATTATTATTAATACAATAGTAATAATTTACCTTATAATAGAAAAATCATAAATATTTTGTAACAATTATATATTACTTTTTATATATTATTACAGAAATACAACGTGCGTATTTAGTTATATTTTTTAACAAATAATTTAAAAAATAGATTGCAACTTTGATCTTAAACTAGAACATAATTATATTTAAATTGTCTATATTATTAAATATATAATATATAATATGTTATAAATATATTAATATATACATATTATATTAACACAATGTATTAATTAGTATGTTATTGATTTTATTCCTAGAGTTTACAAGTAAGTGTAATATCTATTTATAAACTTAAAACATATATGGATATTTCTAGCTAAATTTATGAAATATGTGTGATATAACTTTTATAATGATTATGAATCTTTACAATTAGTATTATACAGAACATTTTAAAAGTGTGTGTGTGTGTACATTTCGTTTATTTTCTATACTTGATTTATGTTAGAATCACACACATATTATAATATCACATTAAAATGACAGTTTATAATTTTTCTTTTCTAGTTGGAGTAGTATGGGGTACGTACGTTTTTAATTTAAGTGTGTATAAAATATATATTTTATAAGTTATAACTATTAAAGTGCGTTTTGTACTTTGATATATCTAAAAAATAATATGCATTTGAATTTTGAATTTAATTCATCTATTTAAAACGTATGTAAAATATAAAATAAATTCTATTAAATAGCAGAATATTTTGATTTGTATAAATAAATCATCTCACAAACACTCATGTTTAAATTGTAATTGTTTAATTATAAAATATATTTACTTGAGTGAGTCACAATGATGGTATAGCGTTAAATATCAAATCAATGACATACAAAAATCTTTTGTGATCTTTGGCGATCTGTCAGCCTATTACTAAGTATATTGTTTTTAATATTACTATTCGTAAATTTATTATACTATGAGTTTTATGGTAGGTTGGTTAAATTTTTATTCGCAATTATATCATCATTTGTTGTGTTATGTATACATGTATTTATTATACTCATATTTATTATATGATATTGTACATTAATATTATTGTTATTAACGTACGTGTCAATCAGTTGGAAAAAATATTATCAAGATAATTATTCAAATTATTTCTGAGAAACTTCGTATTCTATTCACAATCAAGCCCCGGATATAAAGATTTCACATTTTATAATTTTTCAACTGCAAAAGTGTTTTTAAAATAATGATTGTCAATATTTACTTATAGAGATAGATTGCATCTATTTTTTTTAAATTAATTTTAATAAGCCTATAAAATAACTTTTTTGCGATATTGAATTACATGTTTTAGATTTTTGACTGTAGGAATCATTTTTAATGATATTTATAGGAATACATTGAAAAATGCTAATCTCAATAAGAGTTATAATATTTGGAAAACTATGCTATGTATAGGAATCCTTATATTGTCATTGACTGCAGGTAAATACATAGGCAAGATTTATATGGAAGTTTAGGTTTTTTATTTCGTAAAGATCATGTAAATAATATGGATTAAAATGTATGATTGATCAATTAAGTATGCGTATTACGGTGTAATTGTTTAAATTTATAATAATAAAGTCTAAAAATGCAATCAACTATATAGTTTTGAATAGTGGTATTGGTATAATTGTAAAATATGTGATTATGTTGTTATTTTTATATGGACAAACTTCAATTATATCACCTCCTTTTTATATCTAGATATTTATTTGTTGCTATTATCCCGTATATCAATTTTCCAGATATTTGTTTAGTTGTATACTTATATACAATATTTATACCATTAAATACTTAGATAATTATCATAACTTTTTTTATTTTTAACAGCTATGGCAGAGGATTACAAAGCTAATATCAATTCTATAAAAAATGAACCATGTATGTATAATTGTGTAGCATTATAAACTGTTACAACCAAAATATTACCTATGGCTAAATGTAGTATAGTGGATAACCGGTGCCCACAGGTTAATATGGGCATCCGCTTAATATGTGCAAAATGGTCTGGTCCCAATAAAAATGTATATTAACAAAGTTAAAAATATGGACACTCGATTCAGTTTATATAGGCAATTTTTATTTTATCATAGTGTTAGAATATACACATATGTATTTAAAAACGACTAATTTTATCGGGTTTCGTCATACCTATCTATGAGATTGTGTTTATCGAAAGTAATAAAAAGCATTACCATTTAAACCGTAAAACCCTTTTCTGTATATTGTAGAAAAACGGCACAAATAAGTTTTTCGTAGTTTCTATTGTTGAAAACAATGTTACAACGTTACTACATACACCGCCAGTTTCGACACAAAAAGGCGAATAGTTTTGATGTAAGGTACATCTACCTTGCGGTAAAATTGTGAACTTCGGATGAAAAATCTTAGGTAAACAAAAATACTATCTTGTAGTACTTTTTGTCCGGAATATTTTAAAAATAAGTATAGATTTTTAAGTATAATATTTATTGAAATATATCATAAACTAATTTTGAGCCCAAAATAACCCCCGATCAACTTTTAGAGGTAGTTTCACTTGAATATTTTATTAAATATTTTTTTAAAACAATTGCGGTTTTTATGAGCAACCCCTAATGTGGGAAAACAGAGTTGGTCCCAACGTGCCCACATTAAGCGGAATCCACTGTACATATTGTGATGATATGATTTATTGCAACATTATAACTGGGTTCTGTTATAATTTGTATTTATATTTTTCAAGTAATAATCAAATATATACAAATAATTTGAATCAGTATTGGCCACGGAATAATGTAGTGATTGACTTTACCTGTGATCCCAGAATTATTGCTCGGACGAAGTATTGAATACAATAATACAAAGTTTGAGATAAAGCCTTACGTTCATATTATTTGTATATAAACGATTCTTAAGATATTATTTTGGTAAATTTTCAACTAATCTATTTCAAATAAATTTTTTAGTATTACAATCCATAGAAGGCCTAGTGAACAGATATTGTATTTTTTACAATTCAAAAAATGGTGTGATTCAAAAAAACTATTATAAAGCAAAATTTGAAGCGGTTGTTACGGCGATGTTTCCTGTACCGCAATGATGTGATGATGACTATTTCGGGTGTCAATGAAACTTTCTTTTCAAGAAAAAGTTTTATTTAATGAAATATGTAGTCCATATTTTACTTTTTTTTTTTAAATAATTAAATTAAATTTATGTTCTATTGAGTACCTTTATCCTTATTATCCAGTATAAGAACTTTAAATATTACATGTTTACAATCAAAGAAAAATACATTACCTAATTAAGAATCATTTTTGTAAATAAAATGCAATAAAAAAAAAAATATATTTTTGTATATTTAGATTTATGTTATATTTCTATTTTATATAATTAAATGGAATAGAATTTTTCAACAAAATCTATTTTTTCAAAATAAAATTTAGTTTTTTTGTCGTTATTTGTAAATAACTTAATAATACACATAAAAATATGTTTGTACTGATGAGTGTGTCATTCTGTATATTTAAGTTTAGATATGTATATTATGGACTTAAAACTAAGCAAGTAACTAAACCATACACAATCTAGTAAAAAAGGCATAGGATGCTAAATAGTTTTAAGGGAAAATAACAAAAAAAATTTTTGGAAAATTTAAAAAAAATATATATAGATTATATATAAAATATTAAAATATTTTTTTTGTTATAAAAACTTTACTTGTTTCATGTTATAAAAAGCATTCAATTCAAATTGTTCAATAAAAAAAAAAAAAAGATTCACTAAGTACAATCTTAGTATAGTTAAAAAGTAAAAATAAATTGATTGTCTGTAATTACACATTTGGGTATTATAATTATTTAATTACCTTAAAAATATATCATAAATCCGATTTTAGCGATTGATATATAGTAGATTATGACTAAAAATAAATTACAAAGATATAGCAGCCTACAATTAATGCAATACACATAACTCAGTTATACATTTTTATGTTCACCTACATTAAAATAATGAAAATATTAATAAAAATAATAAATTTACCATAAGAAACTAAAATATTGAGGAATTTTACTTTGAAAAGCATGGTTAATAATCTTTTTTTAGCATTTCCTTTGTATACATAACGGACATAAATACTTCATTGATCAGTTATTATAATATTGTTCGTGCACCGATACCAAAGTCCAGCCGATATACGTTTGTGAACCGGCCGTATCGTCCCCTCCACCTGCTAGTATATTGTCACCAATAACGCTCGTCCGCCTTAATCAGTTCAATAATTCAGTTGTCCAGCGGGCAGCGGCCTTTTCCACTTTACGGCCTATCGTTGCTTCTCTTTGTTTGGCTGATCTACGGCTCCTCGTTACCTTGTCACCAATGATTAATATAATCATTTTTTAACCTACCCTTAGTAGTTAGTATACATAACGAACATAAATACTCCATTGATAAGTTACTGTAATATCTCGAGTGCAATCCACTTATAGAGAAAATTGATAAATGGTTTTGTTCATAATAGATTATTTTAATAATTGTATTAATAGTTGATTTTGACGTAAAACCAACCAAACTATACTTAGTCCAGGACTTTTAACGATGTAGTACAAACACATAATAAAAATACACACATACACACATCATCTTAAAACCAAAACATTTATTGATCCATTCCGAATTTTAAAATAGGAAAAATAAGTATCACTCTATATAATATTTGTCAAAAAGATCATTGGAAATGTTATATTTTAATTAATTTATATTTAATTATCTTGTAAATTTAAATCAGTATATATGTATAATATTTAATATAAGGTTTTTTTAATATTGCTATTAGGCAATCATTTAATTTATAACTATTATTACGTCGTAGGTTAAATAAACATTTACCAAACACGTTGCATTTTAATATATCATTGTACAATTTTGGGTAATGAGTTTATTATAGTTCTGATCTATATATTTATCGAAGGTATCATTCCATACACACATTCCGTATAGTGCCTGTAAAATAGCACAGAAAACCGTTTTCATATTCTTTGACGATAAAGTATAATGTTTAATATTTTATTTCTACCAAACTTATTCCTTAATTTTTAATCAACGAATCTATAAAAAAATTCTATTTTAAAAACTAATCGATGGTGATACCCAAATACATCACTGATTCAGCACCTGTTGGCTCTTATATTTCTACATAATTACAATATTACAATTATGAGTACCTACCAGATGTATATCTTTGATATGTGTCATCATATGTTTTAACGGGTTCATTAATATCAAGACTGTTAACTTTTTGTATGGAAAAAAAGATATTACATATTGTTTAATTAAAATGTATTTCCAGAGAGTTTACATTAAACTATACATTAATAAATGAAAGAAGTTTTGTTGCTTTACGCATTAAATTAAATTTAATTAAACTGAATTAGAATCGTAGTGTCATTGGCAATACAGAAAATAGAACATTCAAGTCCCAAATATCTAAAATTTATGTATACAATAAATAAACAATAAAAGTCCCAAAACTGTACCTAGCAGAAAACCATAATATAAACTATTTAAGTTTCTTAGTACATTATTTACACGAACCTAACAATTTAGAAAAATTAATTGTTTATTTGTCATATAGAAAAAAAATTTGAAATCGGTTAGGTTCTTTTAAATTAACGAGAGAAAATTATATTTAAAAAAAAATCAGCATAATAGTACATAAAAAGTACACCACTCATTGAAATTGTACTTAGTATTTATTTTTACGTTTTTGTTATTATTCAATATGTTCAATATCCACTGCTAATTATATCCCAGTTAATTTTAACTCCATGGTGATCTAAATCAATTATAGACTTGTCTGAATAAAGTTTAGAAATGTTGTAGGTATTTAAATTATAATGGGCCTAAAAATAATTAAAAGGGCCTAAATAATAAATCTGATAATAATACAATGAAACCTCTAAATACTGGACACCCTAAGTCGCTGAAATATCGTCCTTTATTTGAAAGGTATTTAGAGGAATAAATAAGGAAAAAAAAAAGTGAAATTATAATTAAATTGATTTATACTAATGTCATATACATAGGTACATAATAAATTTAATTATTTTTTATGTATTTTAAAAAATTCAAAGGTAAAAAGATAAAAAAAATTAATAATATAAAAATTAAAACATATATTAAAAATATAGATTTCTTTAGAATCTATAATTTTAAAACATACTCCACGGATAAGGGTTCGTGATAATATAAGTGTCCAAGGTCCGCCAATTGGTGACCCATAGCTACTTTAGATTGTTTCGTATTTTGACAGGAAGTCATTTTGTATGTTAATGCATTTTATAATTCCGCAAATGTACGGTATTAAAATCAAAAGTTATTGTCAAGCATTTAAAGGTGTAACTCCATGTATATTAAATAAGTAAATTTTCGTTTAGTATGTACTATTTTTATTAACGTGCTATTAATAATAAAATTCTTTCAGTGCACATTACAAGTATTATTTTGAATATCATTATATTTAAGATATAAAATAAGCCAAACATGTCTAATTATTGATAAAAACCTCATATGTACATCGTGTTCTAACCAGCAACAGAAAATCTATTAATAAAAAATGGAAATCTTTTTCTGGATAACTAACATCGTAACAATTCCCCCCCTACCACCTAAAATTATATTAAAGGGATCTTTTTCGGGTGGTTTTCATTTGGACGAATGACCCAAAATAACATATAGTTTGGGCGAATTTACACATATCGAAATTTACACGGGACACTAATTTATTTAATACATTGTTTGAGTGAGTTATATAAATATATTTTTATAAAAATGTGTTTAAAATAATACGTTTTCCTTCCTATTTTTAGAGACTTCGGACTCTCAGTTAACTTTACTGGTATGGTTAAAAATGTATTATATTGTTATTATCTTAACTAAATTTTTTTTTATTAGCATGGTGTCTCTCATATGTCCATTTGTTTAATAAAATGTATTATATTCTTATACAAATTATCGTAATAATATAATGTATTAAAAATCCTAACTAATTATAATAATTAATAATAAGCATGGTATCTCATTCCCATTTTTTTTTTTATTATAATCGATTATTGTTTATTTTCCGGTTTGATATACTTCCCATGATTTGATGTATATGAAAGATGTATATATTTTTAATATATTGAAAGATGAGGTCATTAAGAGTATAAATAAATTTGCGCCATTAAGCAGTCAACCTGTTAACCCAGATTCCAGTATTTTTTCGATAAATATAACTAAATAATTGTTTACACATGTGTTAAAATAATATAGGCTAGGTAGCTAACCAATTGACTGAAGAGATCCTCGCTGAGAGCTCAAAATTATACAACGAAAATCCGTAGACAAAATATCCAATAATTATCTCCCCCTAAACCAACGAAACTTAACAAATTGTTGATCTTAATTAATTCAAGACAGATGACGATCCAATAAACAGCCATTTAGCATTGCTGCGAAACCATACACGTGGATACGACTAAATCAGCTGACACTCTCAAATGTATAAAAATACAGATTTCTTAGTACTTCTTTTGCATGAGATTTCTCTAACTTCAATATAGGTATCATAAATTATGCAATATAGTATATCAATATTTAAATGAAAAGGTTGCATAATACTATCCTTAGTGATGAGTTTATTGTAGTTCTGAGCAAACCTAAATATTTATTGAAGGTACAACCTCATAGACACATTACGTATTAAGACTGTGAAATAGCAAAGAAAATCATTTTTATATTGTTTGGTGATGAAATTTTATTTAATCTTAAATCTACCAAATATACTCCTTATTTTTTAATCGCTGAGTCAATATGATTATATTTTTTTATATTAGATAATTGTGAAAGGTAGACCATTAGTTATATATTAATCTCCATAATGGTCTAAATACACTTATCTGAAGAATGTATAGAATATAAATGTATATTGTATTTAAAATTTAAATTATACTTGGCCTAAAATTGTTTAACAATCCTAAATATTAATACTGACAATAATATTAATGATCATAATCTGTTGAGATTGTTGATAAAGTGATAAGTGTCATCAATATTAAAATTCTATCAGTGCACAATGCAAGTGCATAAATAACGTAATTTAATATCAGGTTTTCTTAATTTTTATTTTATTTTACATTGTTGATTCAATAAAATGTAAATTACTATTCTCGGATAGGTAGAAATGGTATTTATTCATTATAAAAATTAATGAAAAAATCTTATATCAAAATATATCAACAAGTTGTGTGTTCTTTATAATAATAATAAATTAATTGAAACGCCCTTAATATTGTTATTTGTTATTACATTTGAATTCACTTGTTTTGTTTTCATAATATATATCGTTCGTTGCCATTCGTTGGCTACTGTAGTCAACAATCCTGTTTATATATATATATATATATTGTATCGTCATTTTTCCACGAGAACTCTGTCGTTTTTTTTAAGGAATTTCTTATGACATATTACGTCAACTTGAAATCGATGTTGTAATTATTTCAACAACTCCGTTAGTCGATGACATTGTTCGATGACTGCAACCATTCAAAACATTGAGTGCCGAATATCATCGTCAGTAACATATTAACATCATCCATATTAGTGAGTACCTATGCCCTATAAAATTATTCATCAGTTCCTCATCCTGTCTTCGTCACCAAACCGCCGATTACCAAATCACCATGAAACTCGATTGTTGGCCCGATGTCGGGACTGGTACCAGAGTACTAGAATTCCTGAGAAATTGTCGTCGTCGTGTAGTGCTAGGTTGTCTATTGTGTCTCGTCACTTGAGTGTGGCATATGAGTTGTCTATCCCGATCATTTTTTTAGTTTTATTCTCAGTTGTCGATAATTCTCGGTTTTAACCAGTCGAGTGGTCCTTCAACTGTTTCATTGCGTTTGCGCGTAAAGTTGGGATAGTAATTGTATTGTATTTACATCCTATTTCACCATTTTATTTGACTATATATTTTAAATTAATATTGTAATGAAACAAAATTCTATTTTACTATGCTTCGGCGAGATAGGTTTCGGCGAGATGGGTTTTCGGCGAAATGGGTCCAAAAAGAATAATATTATGGCAGAAACTGACCTTTTCAAATTTAAAGAAATAAAGATTTCTTAAGTACTCCTTTTGCAGAAATATCTCCAATTAGAACTTTTTATTTAGCTAATAAAAATATGTATATATTTTTAATATATTGAAAGATGAGGTCATTAAGAGTATAAATAAATTTGAGTCATTACACACAAAACGTGTTAACCCAATTTACAGTATTTTATTACTAAATATAACCATGTGATTGTTTACACATGTATTAAAAAATGTGAGTCAGGTAGCAAACCGCTTGACTTACAAGTTTTTCGTTGAGAGCTTAAAATTATACAACCTAAATCCGTGAACGAAATTTCCAATAATTACCACAACCTAAACCTGAGGTGGCAAACCTATAGCACGGGTGACGAAGGTGGAATGTTGAAAAAATTGAAAATACTAAAAATTAAGCTATTTGTAGAGTTTTGATAAAAACTATTATAAGGAATTCAAACAAATACATTTTAAAAATTATAATTATAAAAAATGTATGCCTACACAATAAAATAATATATAATAAATCTGTAACTTTTTTTTATTCGTAGAAAATACAATTTCCTTTGGGCACGTGAAAAATTTTCAAAAACTGTACTGGAAAAATTTGGAAACTGACCCTAAAAAGGTTCGCCACACCTGCTCTGGTGCACGCAACGAATCTTATTGGGCTTATGTAATTCGGTGGAAATTTTGCGGAATCGTGTTATAGCTATGTAATTTACGCCAAAAACAACCAAAAAAAAAAATACACATGTCATTTGCGCCACATCTAAAAATGTATTTTGATAATTTGTGCCACTTTTGAAGTTTGTAATTTGCGTTAAATGAAAATAAAAAAAACTAAATAAAAATGCATAATGTAATCAACGTGATAACCCAGTTTGCAATATTTATTTGCTAAATATAACTATGTAATATTATTTACACCTATATTAAAAATTTAGCTATCCTATACTCACCAGATGTATATCACTTGACATGTGTCATCGTGTATTTTAACGGGTTCATTCATATCAAGACAGTTAACATTTGTATGGAAAAGGGGATATTACATTTTTTATTAAAATATATTTCCAGAAAGTTTACATTGAACAAATTATTAATAGATGAAAGAATTATTGTTGCTTTAAGGATTAAATTAAATTTAGTTAAACTAAATTAGAATCGTAGTGTCATTGACGATACAGAAAAAAGAGCATTCAAGTCCCATATAAATAAGGTCATTTATATAAACAATACAGTCCCAATAATGTACCTAGCAGAACACATTAATATAAGCTATTCAAGTTACTTAGTGTTGCATTTACACAAACCTGACGATTTAGAAAAATTCATTGTTCATTTGTAATATGGAAAAATGAAATTTTTAAATCAGTTAGATACTTTTAAATTAACAAAAGAAAATTCTATTTCAAAAAAATACGGCATAATATTATGGTAATATTCTATAGTTTTGGTCACTATTATGCTCGGCTATCCAAAACTTAATAACAAAAAAAGTACACCACTCATTGTAATTGCATTTAGTATTAATTTTATATTTTTGTTATTATTCAATATGTTCAATATCCACTGCTAATTATATCCAAGTTAATTTTAACTCCATGGTGATCTAAATCAATTATAGACTTGTCTGAATAAAGTTTAGAAATGTTGTAGGTATTTAAATTATAATGGGCCTAAAAATAATTAAAAGGACCTAAATAATAAATCTGATAATAATACAATGAAACCTCTAAATACTGGACACCCTAAGTCGCTGAAATATCGTCCTTTATTTGAAAGGTATTTAGAGGAATAAATAAGGAAAAAAAAAAAGTGAAATTATAATTAAATTGATTTATACTAATGTCATATACATAGGTACATAATAAATTTAATTATTTTTTATGTATTTAAAAAAATTCAAAGGTAAAAAGATAAAAAAAATTAATAATATAAAAATTAAAACATATATTAAAAATATAGATTTCTTTAGAATCTATAATTTTAAAACATACTCCACGGATAAGGGTTCGTGATAATATAAGTGTCCAAGGTCCGCCAATTGGTGACCCATAGCTACTTTAGATTGTTTCGTATTTTGACAGGAAGTCATTTTGTATGTTAATGCATTTTATAATTCCGCAAATGTACGGTATTAAAATCAAAAGTTAGTGTCAAGCATTTAAAGGTGTAACTCCATGTATATTAAATAAGTAAATTTTCGTTTAGTATGTACTATTTTTATTAACGTGTTATTAATAATAAAATTCTTTCAGTGCACATTACAAGTATTATTTTGAATATCATTATATTTAAGATATAAAATAAGCCAAACATGTCTAATTATTGATAAAAACCTCATATGTACATCGTGTTCTAACCAGCAACAGAAAATCTATTAATAAAAAATGGAAATCTTTTTCTGGATAACTAACATCGTAACAATTCCCCCCCTACCACCTAAAATTATATTAAAGGGATCTTTTTCGGGTGGTTTTCATTTGGACGAATGACCCAAAATAACATATAGTTTGGGCGAATTTACACATATCGAAATTTACACGGGACACTAATTTATTTAATACATTGTTTGAGTGAGTTATATAAATATATTTTTATAAAAATGTGTTTAAAATAATACGTTTTCCTTCCTATTTTTAGAGACTTCGGACTCTCAGTTAACTTTACTGGTATGGTTAAAAATGTATTATATTGTTATTATCTTAACTAAATTTTTTTTTATTAGCATGGTGTCTCTCATATGTCCATTTGTTTAATAAAATGTATTATATTCTTATACAAATTATCGTAATAATATAATGTATTAAAAATCCTAACTAATTATAATAATTAATAATAAGCATGGTATCTCATTCCCATTTTTTTTTTTATTATAATCGATTATTGTTTATTTTCCGGTTTGATATACTTCCCATGATTTGATGTATATGAAAGATGTATATATTTTTAATATATTGAAAGATGAGGTCATTAAGAGTATAAATAAATTTGCGCCATTAAGCAGTCAACCTGTTAACCCAGATTCCAGTATTTTTTCGATAAATATAACTAAATAATTGTTTACACATGTGTTAAAATAATATAGGCTAGGTAGCTAACCAATTGACTGAAGAGTTCCTCGCTGAGAGCTCAAAATTATACAACGAAAATCCGTAGACAAAATATCCAATAATTATCTCCCCCTAAACCAACGAAACTTAACAAATTGTTGATCTTAATTAATTCAAGACAGATGACGATCCAATAAACAGCCATTTAGCATTGCTGCGAAACCATACACGTGGATACGACTAAATCAGCTGACACTCTCAAATGTATAAAAATACAGATTTCTTAGTACTTCTTTTGCATGAGATTTCTCTAACTTCAATATAGGTATCATAAATTATGCAATATAGTATATCAATATTTAAATGAAAAGGTTGCATAATACTATCCTTAGTGATGAGTTTATTGTAGTTCTGAGCAAACCTAAATATTTATTGAAGGTACAACCTCATAGACACATTACGTATAAAGACTGTGAAATAGCAAAGAAAATCATTTTTATATTGTTTGGTGATGAAATTTTATTTAATCTTAAATCTACCAAATATACTCCTTATTTTTTAATCGCTGAGTCAATATGATTATATTTTTTTATATTAGATAATTGTGAAGGTAGACCATTAGTTATATATTAATCTCCATAATGGTCTAAATACACTTATCTGAAGAATGTATAGAATAAAAATGTATATTGTATTTAAAATTTAAATTATAATTGGCCTAAAATTGTTTAACAATCCTAAATATTAATACTGACAATAATATTAATGATCATAATAATAAATAATAAAAATAATAAAAATTTAGCTATCCTATACTCACCAGATGTATATCACTTGACATGTGTCATCGTGTATTTTAACGGGTTCATTCATATCAAGACAGTTAACATTTGTATGGAAAAGAGGATATTACATGTTTTATTAAAATATATTTCCAGAAAGTTTACATTGAACAAATCATTAATATATGAAAGAATTATTGTTGCTTTAAGGATTAAATTAAATTTAGTTAAACTAAATTAGAATCGTAGTGGTCATTTATATAAACAATACAGTCCCAATAATGTACCTAGCAGAACACATTAATATAAGCTATTCAAGTTACTTAGTGTTGCATTTACACAAACCTGACGATTTAGAAAAATTCATTGTTCATTTGTAATATGGAAAAATGAAATTTTTAAATCAGTTAGATACTTTTAAATTAACAAAAGAAAATTCTATTTCAAAAAAATACGGCATAATATTATGGTAATATTCTATAGTTTTGGTCACTATTATGCTCGGCTATCCAAAACTTAATAACAAAAAAAGTACACCACTCATTGTAATTGCATTTAGTATTAATTTTATATTTATGTTATTATTCAATATGTTCAATATCCACTGCTAATTATATCCAAGTTAATTTTAACTCCATGGTGATCTAAATCAATTATAGACTTGTCTGAATAAAGTTTAGAAATGTTGTAGGTATTTAAATTATAATAGGCCTAAAAATAATTAAAAGGACCTAAATAATAAATCTGATAATAATACAATGAAACCTCTAAATACTGGACACCCTAAGTCGCTGAAATATCGTCCTTTATTTGAAAGGTATTTAGAGGAATAAATAAGGGAAAAAAAAAGTGAAATTATAATTAAATTGATTTATTTATTTAGTGATTTATACTAATGTCATATACATAGGTACATAATAAATTTAATTATTCTTTATGTATTTAAAAAAATTCAAAGGTAAAAAGATAAAAAAAATTAATAATATAAAAATTAAAACGTATATTAAAAATATAGATTTCTTTAGAATCTATAATTTTAAAACATACTCCACGGATAAGGGTTCGTGATAATATAAGTGTCCAAGGTCCGCCAATTGGTGACCCATAGCTACTTTAGATTGTTTCGTATTTTGACAGGAAGTCATTTTGTATGTTAATGCATTTTATAATTCCGCAAATTTACGATATTAAAATCAAAAGTTAGTGTCAAGCATTTAAAGGTGTCCGTTATTTAGAGGAGGTTTCACTGTATTTATAATTATAGTTTGTTGAGGTTATTGATACAGTGATATTACGTGTTATTAATATTAAAATTCTATCAGTGCACAATACAAGTATTATTTTGACTAAAATAATATTAAAGATTTATAAGCCAAACATGTCTTATTATTGATAAAAACCTTAGACATAGAGCTCTAACTAGTTACAAAAAATCAATCGATAAAAAATGGAAAATTTTTTTTTAGATAACCAACATCGTAACAATTGTCTCCCCACCACCTAAAACTATATTAAACGGATTTTTTTTCCCAAACTCAGTATTATATTTCTTTTATCTATGAACATTGTAAATTTTTTGATGGGTAGAATAATTATGGTCGAAGCTCTGACACTTCCATATTTATAAAAATTCAGATTTGTTAGTACTTCTTTTGCATGGGATATCTCCAATAAAATTTTTTTACTTAGATAATAAAAAAGTATATTTTTTTATACATTGAAATATGACGTTTTTAAGAGTATAATTAATACATTTGAGTCATTGCACACTAAACGTGTTAACCCAGTTTGCAGTATTTTATTACTAAATATAACCATGTGATTGTTTACACATGTGTTAAAAAATGTGAGTCAGGTACCAAACCGCTTGACTAACGAGTTTCTCGCTGATATCTCAAAATTATACAACAGAAATTCGTCAACGAAATATCCAATAATTACTTCTCCCTAAACCAACAAAACTTAACCACTCGTCATCCTTAGTGACTCAAGACAGATGACGATCCAATACACCGCAATTCGGCTTGGCTGCGAAATCATAGACAAAACATAAACAAGACTTTTAACTTTTAATACGGAAAAAGATATATAACGTGTTTTATAAAACTTATTTCCAAAGAGATTGCATTCAACGAATATTTAATAGGTGACAGAATTGTGTTGCTTAATGCATTTAAATAATATTGAGTTAATCTGAATTAGAACCCGAGTGTCATCGGTGATACGGAATATAGAGCAGTTAAGATCTAAACAAAGAAGGTCATTTATGTATATAATAAACAATAAAAGTACTAAGACTGTACCTATCAGAACGCTAAAATATTAGCTTTTACAGTTTCTTAGTGTTTCATTTACACGAAAAAATAAGATATTAAGATATTAATCGTGGATCGTAGAGGAAAATAGTATTGATGAAAGACGTAGAACGCGACAATTAACAAGACGGAATATTCAAAATTTTGAAAATCCTAGGATTGGGGAAGGTTTTTTGACGACGATTTACAGTCGATATCTCGAATTTTATATTTTAGATTTATTCTAATTCTTACTGTAAAAATCTTTCTGTTGTCCAATTCTACAAGTAAAGGGCGTATTGTATTAAGCTTTAAATGGCTTCAGACGAGTAGTGTCTCAAATACTGAATTATTATGTCCTTTTTTTTTTCGAATTACAAGAATTGAGTACCTTAATTTTTCTATGGTTACACTTAGTTAATTTAATAGATTAAAAAAAAACTAATCTGATAGACAAACTGTGTTATAGGTATAGTCAGTTTATTATATAAAAATATTTTATATTTTCCTCCTCAATACCTTTTTTGGGTCTGAAAGTGTTAATATGAAATATTCATGTAGACAAGAACTTAAATAATACCTTTTTTATACATTTTATACATATTTTATTCTTGTATAAAATATTGATTTTGAATTTTTTTGCATGCAATTTAATGTGTAAAACATCATAAAACAGTTGGGGGACACAATTCGTGTACCACACTTTATCATTGGAACAAAAATAGTGTACGAGAAATTTTGTTGGGACAAAACTCATTAACTTCACTTTCCCCGGTATGCCTTCATTGGGTGAATTCTCCCTTCTGTTAATCAAATCTCATCAAATTTATTTATTGTATAACATGTGAATACATACTATAAATATATTAAATTTTGTTCACATAAAAAATATACATATGAATTTACTAGCAAAACGAAATAGTATTATTTAAAAATTATATTAAGAATACCATATTGTAATAATTATACAAACAATCGATTGTTGTAACTTTTGTAACGACACAAAAACGATAAATTCGTCAAAACTAGGTTAATATAACATTTACGCAATATAATATCAACAATTAATCAGAAATAAAGAATAGTTGTTGACGTAATAGCATATTTGTTATTAAATATTTGTAAATTGTTTATTTATTTTGTATTGCATGGTGGGTTATGAAGGAATCAGTTATAAAATAACTTGAGAATTATTTTTATTATTAATTCATTTTTTAAAGTGTTCACATAATTTATATTCGTTGTGCGTACCAAATAATTGAAATGCATTTTACTAAGCATTTTTTTATAACTATTACAATTGTGGTTCTCGCAATTTTGGTTATTCCAACAACTGATGCTTTTCGACAAAGTTTAATCTATGAAAGCTATATGCATGAGTTTGAATGTATGTTCATATTTATCGATATTTAATAATAATAATTATGTGTGCACATAACTTATATAAATTCTTGTAATTTTAGTATTGAAGAGAGCTGGAGATGTTTTTGAACCGAAAAATGCTGGTATGCTAATATGTCTTTGTGTATAATAATTTTTTTTTTAAATTTGTATTTTATCGGTATACAAATGCTGTACTATAAAATAGTGTCAAGACCGTTAATAAATTAAATATAAATTGAGACAAAGTTTTACTATTGACTAGAGACAAAAATAACTTATACTGATCATTACTTTAAATATGTATACACTATTAATAAATAAGAATAAAAACGTTTTTTCAAATATTGTATTATATAAAAATTTGTTTGACACATCAAAATTGAACCTGGCTTTAGTCAAGCAATATAAATACAATGTTATATCGGTTTAGAATAAAATTAATATAATAATATAAATGTTTAAAATTTGAATAGTGTATCCAAAATATTTGGAGAGATAGTTGAATTATTTCCAGTCTTATACATTTTGTATATTACTATCATCTGTACTACAAATTGTATTACTTTTTTTCAGCTGATTGTAAATGTAATATATTTTAACTTATTATTAGTATACATATGGTAACTTAAAAGTTAAAATAGTCTTAATATTAAGTATTAAAACGTTAATAATATTTATTATATTGTGTATCCTTCAATGATGGTCATGACTTCTGACGGATATCTTAAATGAAACGTTCACAAAATCATAGTTCTCGGATTTATCGTGTTGTTCGTTGACGTTATTTTCTATTTTGAAGTTAACTTGTCGAATTCATAAAATGGACAATTTTTTTTTAAATTTTTATAGATTAATAATATATGTTGAATAAAGTGTGCAATTTATTGATTACTGTCCGTATTAATTTTTTAACACATTTATTGTTTATACCGAAAAAATCAAATATTTCTAAAAAAATATAATTTAAATTAAGTGTATTTTAGTATATACTAGTTAAATGCATAACCTAAAAACAGACAAAATAATGTATGGTATATTAGATTCAGAAAGGAGAGAGAGAAGTATTGATTTTACAACTATGTGTTTTCTGTATTTACTAATGTGTTTCTTTAAAAAATAAAAAGTTGAAAATGTGATTGATGTTCAATTGTAAGCTTAGTTTCTGATAGGAAATTGAATCTAGATAATTAATGAATCAAAAGTAAGCTCAGCACTTTATATTTATTATCGTAATTATCGTTAAAACAAGATTAGTGAATTTATTATTTTTGAAACGTTTTATTAATCAATTTTCCATGATACTCGTGTATAGTTTTTTTTATAAATATTGAATTTAAATTATTTAAAAAATTAATAGATTTAATAGCAAATGTTGCTGGAATTAATAGTAAGTACTTATAATGTATTGGGTACTAATATTTATTATATTCATATCATTTTTTGAAGGAAATTTAACATTGTTGAGACAATTATATACAAATTTAATATATATATATATATAGAGTATAGAGAGAGAGAGGGAGTGAAAGCAAAGAAAGAATGATCACTTTTTTAGAGATTATAAATGTAGCTCAAACAATTCCGTCATGGTGATTCGCTCTTATAATTTCATTTCCACATAGTGAATTTTGATTTTTTGTGAAATGAATTTAGTTTCATAGAAGATCGTTTAAAATTAATCAGTTAGGGGATTGACATAAGTTTTAGTAATTTTATGAGTTCGTATCTATGCCTGTAAACTACGAGTTTGGACTTTTCTAAGAAATGAATGACGTGTAAACATATCTAAATGATCCAAAGAAATAACAAATTTATTTCAGGATATTTTCTTAATTTCCATATGGTTGTAATATTGATATAAACTAAAACGTGTGAATACAATCATATGTATTATTGAATTCTATGAAAAAGATGTGTAAATATTATGTGTATTTTGTATTAAATAATACATATTTAATATTTATATTTGGGAAAATATAATTAAAATTGCACTTAGAAAAGGTGAATAACATTCCTTTTTTTATTTTTTTATAATGTTTAAGTACCTTAGTGATATTAAAGAGATAGATAGTGTATATCAAAATGTACTAAATGTAAAAGTTTCTGTTCTAGAAGTATATTAGGAAACCACTGCATTATAAATTTAAATTTACTAATGATTTATATTACAGTAATATTATAAATGTACAGGTGACGTGGAACAAAATCCACCCTTGAATTATGAAGGTAATTATTTGAAAATAATTAAATGTAAATTTTAATAGCACTAATGGTGGATTTATACATTTCTATAGTTAATGTATAACATCAAAATTATTTATTAAGTTGTTATGTCTTATATGTTATATTTTATTATATTTATTATATTCTAATTTTACATTTTTCTGTCTACACTGATAGACATAACAATTTACTAATTTTCGTGTTCTCATAAGATGCGCTTAATGGTTATTCTGTGGCAAATTCTAAAAAATAATATACATAAAAAAAAACAATACCAGTTTATGTAAAATAAATAAAGCCAAGTATGTTAAAAAAAAAAAATGTTACAATTTTAGTAAATATTTTATTTTAATGCTATATTATTAGATGTTATCCCTAATGAACCTGGCGGTATCCTTTTTATAATTTCTATCGACTAATTTAAGAATACTTTTATCCGTGTCTCTAAATTGTTTTAACTTTTTCCGTAGAATATTAGTCGTTAACAAATGTTTGTACTGTGTATCCGTCCCCGCTTGTATTTTACGCATTAATGAAATCCCAAATTGTAGGTTTGTTCGTCATTAACTGATTTAATCACCGCTTCTCCGATTCAGCTTGGTTATTAGTACGGTCTTTATTTGTCAATTCACGTGCGTATAAATATCACATTCCCGTAGAAAATCGTACAGGTCATGTATATTTTTATAGATGTAAAAGCAGCTAGTTCGAAGTCATAAGCGACTAAGTTGTATTTAAATCCGTTTCAAGCGTTTTTAACATTTTTAATAATTTTTCATTAAAATTAGCCTTTTTGCTTGGAAGTAGTGCATACATTATCGAGTTTACACCCTAATGCTTCCGCCAAAATAATATAAACTTTAGAAAATAGTAATGGATAAATTTTAAACGTACTGTCACAATACCAGATTCGGAAATATTTTAATATTTTTAGTCTACCAAGTCGGCCAAATATTAGTACTCTATCTGGTTCCTGTCCACTACCATTTAATAAGAACTGTTCAATTATTTTTTTTAAATACATTTTAAATACTTACTTCTGTTGTCTGTACTAAACCATTAACACATTTATTTATGATAGTAGAAGTTGTCTCCATCGTTTCAATATCAGCTTCGATTTCTACAGCTTCAGAATCGTGCGTGTGCTCTCTGGTAGGAAGTTTGATAATCTATAAATTATTTATACTAATGTGCACTCTCATTGGACAAATATCTTTTCTTCGACATTTCCAAAATTTCAATTTACTATTTGCACTAAATTTATCAATAATATAACAATCGATTTTTAAAATTTGACGATTACGTTTCGTTTCAATCGATGCCATTTTTAAGGCACGTCGCAGGACACAACACTACATACTGTTATACACTTATCAGTATTAAAACTTGTATCATAGTGATTTTTAGATTAATTATGTTATCTGTATTTGTTATTATATCGATTCCACCGGCTATTGACTCCTCTGGCAACTGTTTATTATAACTAACATTAGGAGTCAACATTTTAACAATATAAATAATAAATAAATGTAATATAATAAATGTATGACATAGTAAATTTTAGTTCACCAGCTTCAATACCATGCTTTTATTTTTGATAGTCGAGTGAATTGACCTATTATTAAACTTTTAGGTAATATTATCTGTATTCTCTCGTTGGTTCTTTTTACGATATTTTAACTTTTAGGTGAGTTATGAGTATGAAAAATATTAAATAGTTATTTGAAAATGCTCATAATTAACTTAAACATTATAATATTTTAATTGAATATTTAATTTTCAATTGTATTTTGACTTTATCACCCAATCAGCGTCGCCGAAAATATCTTTCGCCGAAATTGCCGCGCTTAAAAACCCTAGAACCCTTTTTCATATTATATTAATTGTACTTATTATTTTATATTGTACTTGTATGTATTGTTGTGTATACGCCTCTCTCTCCGCGTGTAAATAAAATCGCGTTTTTGCGTCCCGAAAATGTCAAGTATGCGTGACGTAAATCGACAATGACACCGTGAGCAAGCGTTTCTGTGTTCGTATTACGATTGTATTTTCGACCGCGCTCACGCCCGACGTTATTTCCGAAATTCTATGACATAAAAGTAGGCGTTGCGCTCACTCTTGCATCGAAAAACACCAACCCGACCTTAAGGTAATTATTTGAAATTTCCGATCACACGACTCAAATGAATATTTACATATATAATTGGACAAAAAAAGTATAGAAGGGGCACACATATTTTCAGAGTTGAAAATAATAATTTTTATCTGTATTTTTTTAGACACTATAAGTATGTATTGTCTGTGATTTTTTCTCTTTTTTTAATTAAGTTTTATTTATTCAACAAGTTAAATAGGATTTTTGTAATTCTGTAACGGTTAAAAGATTGTAAGTTTTAAAATTTATCGATGAAGTAGATTACCGAATTTTAGAAAATATAAATCGACAAAAATTTTTAAAAATAAAATGTTATACATATTTTGGAGTTTTCTGTTTTTAATCGTAACTTTACTATTTAAGCTAATCAATATTAAATTCATCAACTGTGACAAATAACGAACCAGTAGTCTTTAAACCGTTTCAGATTTCATGATACTTTTTAATTAAATATTAATATAATGTGTGTAATTTTTCATAGTTAATTAAAATAATGTTTTTAACCATAAACTATTTTCGATTTTTAATTTATATAAAGCCACATCATAATCTACATTACATAAACAGTTTAAAATTGTTGATATTTACAACAATATTATTAATTGAATATTGGTAACAAACATGTGTGATAGTAATTAGATGTGAATAGAACTCTTCAATGTCCGAAAATTGGTTTGAAATGAAGGCGTTTAATTCGAGTTTGAAAAAAAAATCTAGTATAAAATAAAAAGGACTGAATTAAAGTCAAATAAACAGAAAGTGTGAAACTTTAAAATTAATCAATTCCAGAATAATTTAAATTCCATACAAATTTCTAACGTAAAAAATAATAAACAAAAGAAATATTTTCTACATTTTTTTCTAGTGTCTTTTCATTTTTAATCAATACACTAAATTTTATGCTTGTTTATTAAATTAAAATTCATCGGATTTGCATTATTGCTATTTTACAAGAATGTGTGTTTGGATATAAGATATAAATTTGGGAGTATTTTTATAGCAGATTGGATTTAGTTTGTACCTCCTAAAAAACTAAATACAAGATTCAAACGAGTGATTAATTTCTGAATTAAAAATTATAAACTTGTTTTAGTCTTAATTTTTTTTTTCTGCATTTAAACTAAGAACTTTAAAAAAACTTTTAATTTCAGGATAACACAAAATATAATTTATTATTTAGAATTAGATGAAAAATTCTGTTTATAACTACAAGTTTTACAAGATATATAATATAAAAATCAACCAAATAATTTATTTTTATGAGCTTTTGACATTCCAAAATAATTAAAATATTTGATTCGAGAATATAAAATTTTTTTCGACATAATATGATCAAAATGTGCCGTTTGAGTTCAAATAAATATTTACATATATTATTGGACAAAAAAAGTATTGAAGGGGCACACATATATTCAGAATTGAAAATAAACATTTTTATCTGTACCTTTTTAGGAATTATAAGTATGTATTATCTGTGATTTTTCTCTTTTTTTAATTAAGTTTTATTCATTCAACAAGTTAAATAGGATTTTTGTATATAGTTCGGTTTGAGTCTATATTTTTGATGTCGACACACTTTTTATAATTGTATACTCTCATAACGGTATAACGTTAATTTATTTTCACTATTAGTAATAATTATTTTAAAAGTTATACATGACTCTTTAATTTTATAGATGCTGCATTTAGTGAGTATTTGTTTTTCATATACATTTTATATCGACGTGTCTAATAAGTTTAAATTTATTTTAAAAAGTTCTTTAGTACATAATATATAGTTTTATAGACTCTCTATGTTTGTAAGTCATCGATTATGATTTGATCGATCAAGATAGATCTTCAATGAGAATTGAAATTCCGTGTAGACGCACATTATGATTACTACTTTTAAATAGGTACAAAAGATTTAAAGCTACAAGATAAAATATACTTAAATAACTAATAACTATTACAAGATTTCATGCTAGAATGTTGGTACAATGATTTAGTTTTAAAAACAAAATATAATCATGCGTAAAAAAATACCGGTGTAATAGAATGTTTCTATTAATAAGAAATTATATATTTGTTTTTATAGGTGGTTCACTACGGCAAAGTAAATATAAAAGAGTTTTATACTTATTTATTATAATTTATAACTATAGTGTATATTATGAAAAATTATATTTTTATTATGTTATTATGGTATTGATAATAAAATATTTTAATTTGTTTTAATAGATTTACCATGTAAGTTAAATTTCAATAATATTGTTTAATAACGTTTATTTCAATAAATTTTATTAACCATAAAAATGAATTACTCATACCTACATTATGTTTTTATTTTATTTAGCTGAAATATTTTGTGCGTAATTTCTTTGTTCTAAATCATTGCATTGCGCAATATATAAATAATATATTATGTATATATTTTTATTTGATACGTTTCTCGTTTTTAATTTTATAAATAATAATCACTTATCAAAAGAGTAAACTACATAAATTTAAAAAAAATCAGATATGCTGGTCTTGAGCCATTTTTATATTTTAAAGTTCAAAATATTAATTTCACTATTTCGATTTGCTTAAATCATTTTAATATATCCATAATTTTTTTTTTTTTTAGTGGTGTTTAGTATGTATTATTTTTAATGTTTAGAATTTAGTTCTTCATTTTGAACACTATTGTAAATTTAGTTTTATATAATATTACAATTTTATTAATACTTTGATATTACCTTTATACTTAATTTTTTTAGATGAAATTGGTAAATATTTATTTATTGTTTTTCCATTTTTTTTTCTCTTGATGAATAACATTACGTGATTTTTACAATGAAGATATATTTATAAGAATTAAATCATAGAAAAGCATTAAAATTATAATTATAATAAAAGTTGTTTATTTAAAATAAAATGCACAAAATTATTAATTATTAATTAATACATTTTAATTTAAATTTTTAAAAATGATATCATTGATTTAATAAAAATAAATAAGAATCTATCTAAAAGTCTCAATATTCTAGAATCTAGATAAATCTATCCATTATGTCAACAAAACTGGTTATCAGTGGCTCAACATAATCTACCTCCAACAGGATTATTTATGTATAAGTTATGGGTCACATGACTGGGCAGGACTACATTGTCTGTAGAATATAATATTATATTTGTACACATTAAAAATTATCTTAAATATTATTGTCCTCAGATAGGCGATGTAAGTATTATTTCTTTATTTCGTATATAATAAAGATATTTCACTTGAACAAGGCCTAAAAATTTAGAATATAAGTGAATCGTTTTGAAAAATGTGTGTTTTATATTTTATTTTTCGGTACAGAAAAATTCTTCTAACTGCAACATTCTGGGATTTTTTTTTTATAAAATTGCTGAAGTTTATTACATTGATTTTAGTTGAAATAATTTGGGATGAAATTTAACCTTACAACGACGAAGACATTGGGATATTTACGTAACGCTAGTTCTCGAAAAAAATGATAAATGATCTTAGAAAACAATAAATCACCGGATCTAAATCTGTTTGGTTCTAAAGTACAATGCTAATTCAAATAAGTTATATATATATATATTAAAATGTGTTTAAGTCAGCAAAGAGTTATATAATATATTTTTTTAGTTATTAATGTAATATTTAGTAATTTTTCTGGTTCAATATTGTTAATTTATTAAATACTGTATATGTAATACTAGACATTTATTTAAATAGGGTGCTATGAAAGTGTTACAGACTAAATACGAAAGTACATATTCCCTGTTGTAGTACTACGATAACTATACGGTAATCTGAGAATCGCATGAATTTCTATAATGAATTGGAAAATGGTAGACACAAATATGGAGTAGAGTTTATGGCCAGTAACGCAATACTACCACATTGGAAACTGATACATAATAGAACTGTAGTAAAATGAATTGCATCCAGTAGGAATATGGTACTTACTTATAATAAAAGATCAAAATCATGAATTTCTTAGTTGGACAATAACCTTTTGAACTTTTTTAATATATTAAGAGTAAAAAAAAATTATTAAAACCATATACACAATTAAAATTCGGTAGATAATATATTTATAAAACATCTTGTCTTATCTATTATGTACATTTTAAGTTTATTGTTTTTTTCATTTATTACATCATCGCTAACAATTATATTACGTTATTTTTGTAGATAACCTAAGTATGTACATGTGTATTTTTTTAATTGATATTTAACTCAGCTATTATATTATTGTGATCTAATTATAATTTTTTGGTTCTAATAACCACAGTGTCAATTCCTTTAGGTATTATCTACATAGTAAAATATATTAGAAATACCTTATATTCATTATGTAAATAACGAAATCCTTTTAAAGAGTTCAATATAAAATTATTAATTATTGAAATACCAGATCTTATTTCTCTAGAAATATACATTTAAAAAGTTCTAACCAAGCAAAAAATAATAATTTAACAAGCAAATGACTCCACCGTAGAACTTATTGATTCTTAACTGACATTTTTTTTTTTTAATTTAAAAAAAAATATTATTGTGTGAAGTTTGATCAGATTTGCCATATAAAATTACAGAATATTTTGAAACGATAATAAATCATAATTTTTAATACATTTCAAAAGTTATTGGTTATTATAACTAATTAATATATTGATTATTATTAAATTTTTTTAGATGTGCTTAATGGTACGTAAATTTAATATTATTAGTACTATTCTATTTTTTTTTTATAAAATTTCAAATGTGCATTAACAAAATGGGTGTGCTTTAAAAAAAAAATTGTGAATTTGATTTTTTTTTAAATCCAGTTTTTTTTGTATAGGCTAAACGTAGAAACCAATTTATAAAATTTTAAATTAACTATTAGGTAGTCTTGTTGAAATTATTATCATTGTGATCTCGATATTGATTTGTTTCGAATTGCTCTTCTCGGACGCTATAGGCACGTGCATATTTGTTTATCTTCACGATATTTAAAAAGTCGTATATTTTGTATAATATTCATATTCTTTTTGCTCTCACTGATTGTAATTTTTAAAGTTCGCATGTTGTGAACCATACAACACCATCAATCTTGATCATCATATCAGATGGTAATAATATGCATTTTAAAATGATGTCTGCTAAGTAGTAGACCAACATTTTACAAGTTATCATGTACTACTTCACTCTACTCATCGAATACAAGTCCAGTAATCAATTTCGATTTATCGAAATAAACTGAAAAATATTCTGCTTCAGAATATAATATTAAAATATTACATTGTTATTTAAAAAATATAACTTAAATATGTTATTTTCACAAAAAATGATGTACCTAAACAAAAAAAAAAGGTTTATAAAGTTTAATACATTTTAAATAATGATTGTTTTTTAATTAAATAATTATTCAGTACAAAGTATATATTTTTACATATTAAAAATTAACCAAAAATTATTGTCTGCAGATGTCCGAGGTACGTGTTATTTTTATTTTATTTTATTTATTAATTAGAAGTAATCGTGTACTTTTAAAAAATGATATGAATTTGTAGTAATTTGTTTACCTTTGGATAATTTGTTCTGTCCTATTTTATTTACTACATGCAGTTATCTAGCAAGTAAAGTTTGTAGTTAAAATTAATGAAACAACAATGGATAAATGAGAATATTTACACAACGTCAATTTTTAACAACGCTAATTTTTTTTGTCATTCAACATGAAATCATTTGATCTAAAAAGGAGTATTCGATTTTAAACTACAATATTAATATCGGGAAGTTATAAACTTCATAATTTTTTTTTTTATATTTATGATCAAGCTTGTTTCTTAATAGCAGTATAAAAAAATTAAAACGGACTTTTGATACGTTTTTAAATTTTTGACTAATAGAATAATATTTTTCAACAGAAATATTTAAAATCATAATTACTTAAAACAATATATAACAGTTTATTTGTATGTTAATATTTTAAAAGATTTTTTTTATTGAAAATATTATCATTTATAGGAAATTCTATTATAAATATTTAGTAAAACGTATGGTTATTCGTTATTAAACTACAACAAAATAAGTCAATCGTTTTTAGTCTTTCCATAACTGTTTACTATAATGTACCGACAAGCGACTTTACTGACCCAATTTTCAAATAGAAACTAGTCACAAACTTATAAATATAACATTTTTTATATAATATAATAAAAAGTGATTTTAGACTCAAAAATAGAATATAGTAAATAAAAAACTTACACATCGTTCCTATGTCAATATATTCATCGCTCGGATTGCTATACAAGAATATTGTCTCCACTCAGTTTGAAGTGAATGTAGCTCTACTAAGAAATAACTAAATATTTAAAAATTTGAACTTAACTATTAGGTAGTCTTGTTGAAATTATTATCATTGTAATCTCGATATCGATTTGTTTCGAATTGGGCTTCTCGGACGCTATAGGTACGTGCGTATTTGTTTATCTTCACGATATTTAAAAAGTCATATATTTTGTATAATATTCATATTCTTTTTGCTCTCACTGATTGTAATTTTTTAAGTTCGCATTTTGTGCACCCTACAACACCATTAATCTTGATCATCTTATCAGATGGTAATAATATGCATTTTAAAATGATGTCTGCTAAGTAGTAGACCAACAATTTACAGGTTATCATGTACTACTTCACTCTACTCATCGAATACACGTCCAGTAATCAATTTCGATTTATCGAAATACCCTGAAAAATATTCTGCTTCAGAATATAATATTAAAATATTATATCGTTATTAAAAAATATAACTTAAATATGTTATTTTCACAAAAAATGATGTACCTAAACAAAACAAAAAAAGGTTTATAAAGTTAAATACATTTTAAATTATAATTGTTTTTTAATAAAATAATTATTGAGTACAAAGTATATATTTTTTACATATTAAAAATTAACCAAAAATTATTGTCTGCAGATTTCAATGGTACGTGTTATTTTAATTTAATTTAATTTATTAATTAGAATTACAAAAAAACAATATAATAAATAAAAAACTTACACATCGTTCCTATATCAATATATTCATCGCTCGGATTGCTATACAAGAATATTGTCTCCACTCAGTTTGAAGTGAATGTAGCTCTACTAAGAAATAACTGAATATTTGAAAATTTTAGATAATTCATAAATCTTAATTATTCTTAATAGTTATTTTATTATTGATAACTCATTTGCAATTGTAATTACTTTTTATTAGGCAATATTATTAAAGGTACGTAAATATTATTAGTATTTTCTTAATAAATTTAATTTGTATGTATAATTTTGTTGTAGAAATTGTTTATTACATAGTTTCTAATGAATAAAACAACATATTTTGTAACGGAACAGTCGTCCTACGATATAAAACGGTCTAAGTAATCGATATATGTTGCGCCGTCTGCCGAGTTCGGTTCGCCGGTCAAGTAGCCGCTTGCTTAAGCTACGCGCTGCCGGTGATCAACTCCATGCCTTTCAATTGTGTCCCTTTCTTAAAGCCCA
This sequence comes from Rhopalosiphum padi, assembly GCF_020882245.1. NCBI lineage: Eukaryota > Metazoa > Arthropoda > Insecta > Hemiptera > Aphididae > Rhopalosiphum > Rhopalosiphum padi. The sequence continues at coordinate 47,037,383 of NC_083600.1, read as the reverse complement.
CATTTGTAAATTGGATCGGACAAATTCATCCGGACACACCCGAGAATTATCGCCCTCATCGGCTCACTTGCATAAGCCCGGCCGACGCGATAGCGACGCTACTTTCGCCTAATTTTAAAAAATAAATAAAAACTAGACGTACGCCTTTTTAATTACCGATACAGTCGGTCCATTCGGACGTATCTGTTTAAATTTCTTAATAAGTTTTATTTTTTTAAATACTTTGTATTACAGTGAAACCTCTCAATAGTGAACCCTTCTTCATACTGGACACTTTTAAATTCCCCGCAAAACTGTATGTTTATATTAGAAAATTTAACCTTTTAATAGTGGACACTCCTAATAGTAGACGTGGACACTACAAATTGGTACTAAAATTAAAAATGACCTCCCATCAATTAACACAATATTACATGTACATATCGAAAATGTTTAAGTAATAAAAATACTATATTTTTATTTTATACCTTTTTTTTTATATATAATCTTATCTTAATGGTTTTCCTATTTGAAAAATGACAATTGGTTCGGTTATGTGTTAGGTAAGAAGATGAGATCACATTTTTAATGGTAGTCAATTTGCAAATTCATTATGAAGAGCACACAAAAAGAGATTACTGATTTTTTTAATTGTGCATAATCATAAAATATTTTTATACTCACCTTTTTACTACATAAATATTGTATATTATAAAATAAATAATAAATTAATATTTCAATATAAACCAATTGTCCGCTTTATATAGGTTTCACTGTATTAAACATGAAGTGGATAAATAAAAATATTTACGCAATATCAATTTTCGACAAAGCTGATTTTTTTTGTTATCCAATATGCAATTATTTAAAATAAATAGAACTGTTATATTTTAAACTACAATATTAAAATCAGCAGGTTATAAAATTCATAACAATTTTTTTAATTTATGCTAGAATTTGTGTCTTAATAACTGTATGAAAAAATTAAATGGAACCTTTTATACATTTTCAAATTATTGAATATTAAAATAATTCTTTGTGTAACAGTTGATAGATACAAAAAATAGTATAATCAATAAAGAACGTACACATTGTTGTAACATCAATAAATTCATCTCTCATAGTAAAATTTAAACATATTATTGTCTCCACTCAGTCTGCAGTGAATGTATCTCTACTAAGGAATAACTGAATATTTTGAAATTTAGCTAATTCATAAATCCTTATACATATCATTCATTATTATTAACAATATTTAAATTATATTTTTTTAGCAAAAATGAGTTGTAAGTAAATATTATTAGTATTTTATAATTTTTTTCGTATGTACAATATTGTTTTAGAAAATATTTTTTTACATAATTTCCAGAGAATAAAACAACATATTATTAATAAGTTTTATTTCAACTGTCTTTTGATACTTTAAAATCGATTTTCAGACGAGTAAATTATAAATTATATCATATTATGATTTCGTTTATCTTATTAATTAAATTTAAAAATTATATAATATGCAGTAATAAAAAAGATTAAACCTATTTTCATATACATATTTTATTATGATACGAAGAAAATAAAACCTAAAATATGCGATAAAAAATTTGAAATTTGAAATATTTTTATCGAAAAATAAATAAGTATCGAATACTATTTCTCCTACCTATATCCCAATAAAATATGCAAACGCATTAAGTTTTGAGCTCCGGTACATTATGTATTTCAAATTAAAGTTTGCAGAGTAATAGAACAATATTTTACAATGTATCCTGTACCATTTCACTCTACTCAACAAATACTCGCTCGATTATCTATTTTGATGCATCGAAATACTCCAAATAGTGTATCTCTCCAAAATATAAGATTAAATATGACTGCTGTAATTCCAAAAATTTAATTTTTAGATCATGTATTTCAAAAGAAAATTATGTAAAAAAATATTTTAAAAAACTATAATACATTTTATAAAATGTTTATTTTTCAATAAAATAACAACTCTGTATAAAGTATATATTTTGTACATATTAAAAATTAACTTAAAAATTATTGCCTGCAGTTGCCCCAGGTATGTGTTATTATATTTTTTTTTTTCGTATAAATTTATGATATTTTGCAAGACATATGGCCTACAATGTTTTATTTGATATGAGAAAATATTATGTGGTTTTTATTTCATTGATTGAAATAGTAAAAATGCTTCTTTCTCAATATTCTGATAAATACATTACGGTACACCGAATCATCGGTTTACTCTTTTATCATTCAGCACTGATACCGATAAAATATTATGTAGCTATAATTTATAAATTAAACTGTACCGATTAATTAAAACTAATAAGTCGCTAAATTTTAAAAATTATCTCATACTAAATATTTTTAAATTACGATAATTTATAAAACACCTTAATTCATTCTATATATTTAATATAAATTTATTATTAAAATTTATAATAACTTTTTTTCAGGACTACCTGCAGCCAGTAATTATTTTTCAAATCAATATTTATTATTTAATTAGTTCACCAAATCACTGTTTATACCTAAATACCGTTATTTTTTAATTATGATCTTAATTAGAACTGTTTGGTTCTAAATTATAATATTAAAATGGTTAAATAAATCAGAGATTACCAAAAATTATTTTTATATATTCATTATGTAATATATTTTAATATTTATTTGACGGTTCAATATTTTGAATTGCTGCATTACCAAATTTGCACGCTTCTCTGGAAACATACAAATATATGCTGTTTAAAAATGTTCTCACTGATTGAAAAAAAATTATTAAAAACCAAATATTTCTACCGTAGAACTTCTTAATTACTAATTAATATTTGTGTATTCTGTATTTAATTTAAAAGAAGATATTATAAAGTTTGAAGTTTAAGTAACTTTCCTACGGAATTACTGAATATTATGAAATTTTTATAGTTCATGAATTGTATTAATATTGATGACCTCGATTTTTATACATAATTATTAATACAATAGTAATAATTTACCTTATAATAGAAAAATCATAAATATTTTGTAACAATTATTTATTACTTTTTATATATTATTACAGAAATACAACGTGCGTATTTAGTTTTATTTTTTAACAAATAATTTAAAAAATAGATTGCAACTTTGATCTTAAATTTTGGGATGGGGCATCGTATAATAATCCATCATTCAATATGGTTGATAACAATTTAACTGCTATATCGTTACATCTCTAGAGAGAAAAATCTTGTTAAAATGTTAATTTCTTTATCACTTAAACACAAATTTAGGTTTTCTTAGTATACGTTATTCTCGAGTAAAGCAGACTGTCGAAATCTCCTATGTTACATAAATTTCAAAGTTCCTTTTTTTTCTACTTATAATTATTATGCATTTTAAGATTCAATATCTAACATAAATTATGCTGCTCATGAACTACTTGAAAAAAACGATGAGGATTGTCAACATTTAACCATCTAACTCTTCATTTTAATATTGTATATAATATATTTTACATTTTTGTTGAAAACTATACTTTTAACTGAAGGTAATTGAGTAAATACCTAATACTTTCATAACCCAACTCAGAGTTTAAAAATTAAGAATGTCTCATAAACGTTATTGATTAATCTTTGTAAATATCAGCAAATTGATATATTTTTACAAAAACAATATTAAGTATTTACTATACTTAGTAGAACATAATTATATGTAAATTGTCTATATTATTAAATATATAATATAGAATATATTATAAATATATTAATATATACATAATATATTAACACAATATATTAATTAGTATGTTATTGATTTTATTCCTAGAGTTTACAAGTAAGTGTAATATATATTTATAAACTTAAAACATATATGGATATTTCTAGCTAAATTTATGAAATATGTGTGATATAACTTTTATAATGATTACTTGGTATCCTTTTTAGATTTATAATAACTTTCTTGATAACCACGGCTATAAAACCCGTCAATAAGAAATTGACACACATAATTATGAACGAATATTTTTATCATTAACTTGGTAAATAAATTAACATTAACAAAACATGTTGAATCTTTACAATTAGTATTATACAGAACATTTTAAAAGTGTGTGTGTGTGTACATTTCGTTTATTTTCTATACTTGATTTATGTTAGAATCACACACATATTATAATATCACATTAAAATGACAGTTTATAATTTTTCTTTTCTAGTTGGAGTAGCATGGGGTACGTACGTTTTTAATTTAAGTGTGTATAAAATATATATTTTATAAGTTATAACTATTAAAGTGCGTTTTGTACTTTGATATATCTAAAAAATAATATGCATTTGAATTTTGAATTTATTTCATCTATTTAAAACGTATGTAAAATATAAAATAAATTCTATTAAATAGCAGAATATTTTGATTTGTATAAATAAATCATCTCACAAACACTCATGTTTAAATTGTAATTGTTTAATTATAAAATATATTTACTTGAGTGAGTCACAATGATGGTATAGCGTTAAATATCAAATCAATGACATACAAAAATCTTTTGTGATCTTTGGCGATCTTTCAGCCTATTACTAAGTATATTGTTTTTAATATTACTATTCGTAAATTTATTATACTATGAGTTTTATGGTAGGTTGGTTAAATTTTTATTCGTAATTATATCATCATTTGTTGTGTTATGTATAAATGTTTTTATTATACTCATATTTATTATAAAAAATATTATCAAGATAATTATTCAAATTATTTCTGAGAAACTTCGTATTCTATTCACAATCAAGCCCCGGATATAAAGATTTCACATTTTATGATTTTTCAACTGCAAAAGTGTTTTTAAAATAATGATTGTCAAATATTTGCTCATAGAGATAGATTGCATCTATTTTTTTTAAATTCATTTTAATAAGCTTATTAATTTTGGCTGTAGGAATCATTTTTAATGATATTTATAGGAATACATTGAAAAATGCTAATCTCAATAAGAGTTATAATTAGGGCTCGGATTAAAATGCCCTTTCAAAAATGCATTTATGACCTAAAAACTCTAAAAAATGCCCTAAAAATATCAAAAAATGACAATGTACAAAAAAAAATTAAAATTAAAAATTAAATTATATTTGCATTGCATTGTACAATAAGAATTTCTTTAATGTTTTGGAATTTTAATGATTGACGGTTGTCTGCCCTATAAGTTTTTATATATTGAAAATGACCTCTCTACATCAACTGAGTTGATGGGAGCAAACTTGAAAAATTTCAGATCGTTAGGTGTTAAGTCTTCTGGAATAATATTTTCTGGATTAATATCTTCTTCTCCTTCTAATATTTGACATATTTTTTCTATTTGATTATTTTTATAATAATAAAAATTTATTATTAATTTTTTTTTTTCTTTAAAATGCTGTCAAATTTTAAATTTACGTTTATTCCAATTTGACCTGGTGATTTTCTTATAATATTTTTAATCGTAGCTACAATATTTATAGACTCTCTTAAAATCCTGATGTTTCTAGCTTAGTTATCGCAACTGGAAGGTTACTAAAGTTTGATTTAATGTATATTAATTTATTCTTTAAATTTATATCTCCGCTAAGTAATTGTTGACATTTCGCAATTGAAATTGCATCTCCTTTATCAAATTGGTTTATAATGGCTTCAATAATCGGAAAGTGCTCACAATAATATAATGCTGCAGTTAACCATGTACTCCATCGCGTAACTATAGGTTGAGGGGGCAAAGGAATACCAGGAGCCATAGTTTTAAATGTATCCATTCTGGATGGCGCTTTTAAGAAAATTTTCTTTGCATTTTAAATAAACTGATCCACTTCTGAAATTGACCCCGTATTTCTTTCGATACTCAATGTAAACCATATGCCAAACAAGTAACATGGATCATTTTGGAATACAAGGAACTTAAAGATTGTCCAGCCTTGACCATATATGGAGTCGCGTCACTCAAAAAATGTAATACCTTGTCATGTTTTACTCCTGTTGGCCACAAAATTAAAGCGTAAATGTTAAAGCGTTCTATCAAATAATTTTGCGATTATACTATGGTTCGCTTTTTCTAAAACATCGCTATATAGTAAAAATACTTTTCCGGGCGTATCTACTTCTAAAGTTCCAACTATAACGTTTGCTACGTAACGCCCTTCTACATCAGTCGTTTCGTCTATAGAGATCCAAATATTTTTATTTTGTATATACTGTCTAATTTTTATAAGTGTGTTTTCATACATTTGACAAACGTAATTTTTTCTTAAAGTAGATTCGTCTGGTATTTTTTTATTTGTATATTTTTCTAAAAATTCACGAAAAGTTGGTTGATTCAATTTATACAGTGGTATATTCGCAGATAGAAATGCATTAGTTAAGTCTTCAAAGAATGGTGATTTTTATAATGTTAATAAATTTTGAATTTGTGTACCTGAAATTTGTCGTTGTAATCCTTGTTTGTGCTTATCTCGTGATACATGTTGAGTAATTGTAAACTTTTTTCCAGCGGCAACTTTCACCTCACATATTTTACAAAGTAAAATTTGACCATCTGTAGAAAACACATCACTACCATATTCTCTTACGTATCCACGAAGTCGGTCCGAATATGGCATCTTTACTTTAGGCATTTTAATTTTCGTTTATACAAATATAAAATGCGAATTAAATAATATACATAAAATAATATGTAACATGTAAAATACACCTGCAGTAAGTACCTTCGACGTAATATGTAACACGACTGAAAGCGTCCGACAATCGGCCACGCGCACCACCGATATAATATTATCACTCGATAAGAAAATAATCCGATAAAAGTTTAGTTGTGTGCAATAATATCGGCTAATTGGATGGTGTGACATAAAGATTGTAAAAACCGGAAAACCTGATGTTAAATTAGTTAAAATAGTTCAAAATGAAAATAATTTTTATTACGTAGTACTATACTACTCTGTAGTACTTATATTTCAATGAGGTCAATTTTTTAGTCATAATACGACAAATAGGTCAAAAATGTCCTAAAAAATTAAAAAATGCATTAAAACCGTCAAAAAATACCCCAAAAATGATGAAATCCACTAATAATTCAAAAAAAGCAAAAAACTGCCCCAAAAAATTATTGTGGTTAGATTGCGAAGTACTTGAAACATATTTGTAGCTTAGAAAGCATCGCGTAAGATATCCCAAAAAAAAGATGCAAATGCATTGAAATCCGAGCCCTAGTTATAATATTAGGAAAACTATGCTATGTATAGGAATCCTTATATTGTCATTGACTGCAGGTAAATACATAGGCAAGATTTATATGGAAGTTTAGGTTTTTTATTTCTAAGAGATCATATAAATAATATGGATTAAAATGTATGATTTATCAATTAAATATGCGTATTACGGTGTAATTGTTTAAATTTATAATAATAAAGTCTAAAAATGCAATCAACTATATAGTTTTGAATAGTGGTATTGGTATAATTGTAAAATATGTGATTATGTTGTTATTTTTATATGGACAAACTTCAATTATATCACCTCCTTTTTATGTCTAGATATTTATTTGTTGCTATTATCCCGTATATCAATTTTCCAGATATTTGTTTAGTTATATACTTATATACAATATTTAAACCATTAAATAATTAGATAATTATCATAACTTTTTTTATTTTTAACAGCTATGGCAGAGGATTACAAAGCTAATATCAATTCTATAAAAATTGAACCATGTATGTATAATTGTGTAGCATTATAAACTGTTACAACCAAAATATTACCTATGGCTAAATGTAGTATAGTGGATAACCGGTGCCCACAGGTTAATATGGGCATCCGCTTAATATGTGCAAAATGGTCTGGTCCCAATATAAATGTATATTAACAAAGTTAAAAATATGGACACTCGATTCAGTTTATATAGGCAATTTTTATTTTATCATAGTGTTAGAATATACACATATGTATTTAAAAACGACTAATTTTATCGGGTTTCGTCATACCTATCTATGAGATTGTGTTTATCGAAAGTAATAAAAAGCATTACCATTTAAACCGTAAAAACCCTTTTCTGTATATTGTAGAAAAACGGCACAAATTAGTTTTTCGTAGTTTCTATTGTTGAAAACAAAGTTACAACGTTACTACATACACTGCCAGTTTCGACACAAAAAGGCGAATAGTTTTGATGTAAGGTACATCTACCTTGCGGTAGAATTGTGAACTTCGGATGAAAAATCTTAGGTAAACAAAAATACTATCTTGTAGTACTTTTTGTCCGGAATATTTTAAAAATAAGTATAGATTTTTAAGTATAATACTTATTGAAATATACCATAAACTAATTTTGAGCCCAAAATAACCCCCGATCAACTTTTAGGGGTAGTTTCACTTGAATATTTTATTAAATATTTTTTTAAAAAAATTTCGGTTTTTATGAGCAACCGCTTAATGTGGGAAAACAGAGTTGGTCCCAACGTGCCCACATTAAGCGGAATCCACTGTACATATTGTGATGATATGATTTATTGCAACATTATAACTGGGTTCTGTTATAATTTGTATTTATATTTTTCAAGTAATAATCAAATATATACAAATAATTTGAATCAGTATTGGCCACGGAATAATGTAGTGATTGACTTTACCTGTGATCCCAGAATTATTGCTCGGACGAAGTATTGAATACAATAATACAAAGTTTGAGATAAAGCCTTACGTTCATATTATTTGTATATAAACGATTCTTAAGATATTATGTCGATAAATTTTCAGCTAATCTATTCCAAATAAATTTTTTAGCAGTACAATACATAGAAGGCCTAGTGAACAGATATTGTATTTTTTACAATTCAATAAATCATGCTACTCGACAAAGATATTATAAACAAAAATTTGAAACGGTTGTTACGGCGATGTTTCCTGTACAGCAATGATGTGATGATGACTATTTCGGGTGTCAATGAAACTTTCTTTTCAAGAAAAAGTTTTATTTAATGAAATATGTAGTCCAGATTTTACTTTTTTTTTTTAAATAATTAAATTAAATTTATGTTCTATTGAGTACCTTTATCCTTATTATCCAGTATAAGAACTTTAAATATTACATGTTTACAATCAAAGAAAAATACATTACCTAATTAAGAATCATTTTTGTAAATATAATGCAATAAAAAAAAAAATATATATTTTTGTATATTTAGATTTATGTTATATTTCTATTTTATATAATTAAATGGAATAGAATTTTTCAACAAAATCTATTTTTTCAAAATAAAATTTAGTTTTTTTGTCGTTATTTGTAAATAACTTAATAATACACATAAAAATATGTTTGTACTGATGAGTGTGTCATTCTGTATATTTAAGTTTAGATATGTATATTATGGACTTAAAACTAAGCAAGTAACTAAACCATACACAATCTAGTAAAAAAGGCATAGGATGCTAAATAGTTTTGTAAGAGTCAAAACTCTTGGAAGGCCGATGGAGTAAATAAAAAAAAAGAAGGTTCATACGAAATACAGTAACACATCAATGTGCGTCTCTTTATTCTACTTTAACAAGACATGTTAGCAGTGCGGCGGAGAACTAACTGACTACGACACTACGACAGTAAAAGATATTATAAAATAATAATTGACAAATAATATTTATAGAATATTACGTCGGGTCACCCCGCGCACACACGCCGTACATACAATATAATATATATATATAAAAGTGGATGTGGGATCGCTCGGTCGTCGGTGCGATAAGCCCGCGACGATTACCAAATACTAAAATAGCGTCCCACAGCCATACATAGCAAATAATAAAATAAAATAATATAAAAGTAAAGTATATCATACAGTTCGGCCAATTCTGACACTTGTTCGTCTCGAACATGTTTACATAATAATTAAAAAAAATGATACAACCAAAACAATATTAATGTATAATACACATAAAATATAGTATTATAATACTAAAAAAAAAGAAAACATAATACAAATAATTAATTGAATTTATTTAACCCACTTTTTCATACGATCCGGTCCTACGATACCTTCATATGGACGTTGTGTGACCTGATACCCTTCAATGTCGCTCACCACGTATCTATCTCGATCTAGAACTTTCTTTATGACATACGGCCCTCGAAACTTTGGAATCAATTTTTTATTACGCCCCACTGTCACGTCCGTATTAGTGATCATTACGTAGTCGTTTTCTTTATACCTAGTCGCTTCCTTATGTTTCGCATCATATTGTATTTTATTCGCTTCCTGGGTCTTAATAATACGATTTGCGGCCTCTAATCTCATGCTCTCAAAATCAACCGTGTTCTCAGTTACCGCGTCTTCCAATGTTCTACGTACCTCGTCGTTGACTTCACCTACTTGATTAATTCCGAATAATAACACGCTTGGACTTTTCCCCGTGGACCTGTGTATTGTATTATTAATAGCAAATTCAGCCTTATATAACACTCGATCCCATTTATTTACGGCATCCGCTAGTTTAGCGAGCATAGGCACAATAGACTTGTTTACGATTTCGACCTGTCCGTTTGCCCTAGGTGTACCTGACGCTATTAATAAATCGTCTAGATATACCATTAGTTCCCCCCGGCCAATTAATTCACGGAAAATGAATTGAATAAATCGATTAAACACTCGTGGGGAATTTGTTAAGCCAAATGGCATCCTTAAATACTCGTACTGTCCTAAAGGTGTAACAAAAGACGTATACTGTACGGACTTTTCATTCATACGGACATGGTGGAAACCGTTTTTTAAATCAATAGACGTGAATATTTTTTTATTTTTTAGTCTGTCCAACTGATCGTCAATCAGCGGAGTCGGGAAATTGTCTTTAATCGTGATTTTGTTTAACTCCCTATAATCTACACATAATCGATAATCTCCAGATTTTTTCCGAACTAACACAATAGGACTGCTATACGGACTGTTGCTCTCTCTTATAATACCTTCGGCCAATAATTCGTCAATGATAACACGTAGATCACGTTGTTCGCTATACGAAAGACGTCGGGGACGAAATGAAATAGGCTGCTCATGCTTAAGAATTATTTTCATATCAAAGTCTAAATTATTGTCCTCGTCCCGTGTGTTCTTATTCGAAATATAATCAACACTATATAACTCATTAAATGCGTTCCTCAATTCTAAACTTAATACTGGGTTTACGTTCAATTTATTATCATTATTTTTAATCGCACAATCGTCGTAATCAATACACAATATTTCTTTAAAATTAATATCGGTTGCGTCCGAATTTCCCGTATTTAATTGTGCTATGTCTACAATATTATTTTTAAATTCAATTTTGTATCCCGGTTTATTTAAAAAGTCCCTTCCCAGAATAGCATTCGCATTCATAGTACAATTAGACACTACATAAAATTTTAAATACATTTCAACATCATTATTAATTATTACATTCGTATCAAATATACCGCATACATTTAACTTCGCGCCGTTAATACCATAAAAGTTATTTTTACTCACCATTTGCGTAGTATATAATTTACTTGGAACCAACTCACTCTTGATCAAACTGATCGGGCTTCCCGTGTCGACTACAGCATTGACGGAAATGCAGCAAAACTCGGACTCCTCCACCGGAACGTTGAATTGGCATTGTACCTCGTACGGTGCTGAATACTCGTCGAGCGGATCCTGGTGGTCTCGTGCGACGTCGATACTCATCAAACTGGCCGATTTTTCTTTCTTCCCCTCGTCATTCCTACGCTTGAGTGCTGGGCACGAACCTCGTTGATGCGTCGTCGACCCGCATTCGTAACATGCTCCCTTTTCGCGTCTAGGTTTTGGGCACTGCGGTGATAAATGCAATTTTGAGCCGCAATTATAACATAAACGCGACGATTCGTCCTTTCGTTCTACGGTCATTTTCGTATCTTCTTGTTTAATAGACACGACATTGTTTGGACCATGCAGTGTAGTCGATTTTTGTGACACACTTTCTTTAACGCTTGGTATTTGCCGAACACGTGTAGAACGGGATATATCGAGCCGTTCGTACTCGACTATATCGCTTAATAAATCATCTTCATCCACATGATTACGTCCGAGCAAATACACACTTAAGTCTTTCGAATATAACCCTTCCAGTATCTGAATTTTACTTTCATAAAACGACATACCGACTTGACGACATAAAAATACTTTTTCGTGGTAGTACTCACGTATATTTTCGTTTCGTAACTGAACGCGCCGCGACATTTCCTTCCAACGGTCGCCAATCATAACCACACCAATAAAAGTTTTATGAAATTGTCTCTCAAAATCTGACCAATGTTCTATTTCTCGAGATGCAAACCAGTGTCGAGCCGCGCCTTCTAAATTGGCCCGCACAGATTGAAGTTTGAAATTATCTGGCCAACGGTGCAAATTTGCAACACTGTTTACCGTCCGTAACCAATCGAGAGCTTGTGAACCCGTACACAATCCATTGAATACCGGTATCGACTTGTTCAGATCTGGTGCGATAGTTATGTCGTTCGATGGTTTATTACTGTTTTGTTGTCCTTTCAATAGTTCCATAAGCATACTGTTTTGTTTTACGAGTGTATCGATTAAAGTGTTCGTATCTACTGAACACGTGGGAGGGTTTGACGTACATCCATTCTCTTCATTCATATTGTCAGTTTCATTCGATTTATTATTTTCTTCCAATAAATTTACTTCCGGTACATTCATTTCGTTCGATTCCTCCAATTCATTAACATTCAAATCATTACATTCTGTGGTAGTCGCACAATGTTTACTCGCATTCCGTGTTAACATTGGCATTTCGTGAATCCCACTTCTGAAAACTGTAAGAGTCAAAACTCTTGGAAGGCCGATGGAGTAAATAAAAAAAAAGAAGGTTCATACGAAATGCAGTAACACATCAATGTGCGTCTCTTTATTCTACTTTAACAAGACATGTTAGCAGTGCGGCGGAGAACTAACTGACTACGACACTACGACAGTAAAAGATATTATAAAATAATAATTGACAAATAATATTTATAGAATATTACGTCGGGTCACCCCGCGCACACACGCCGTACATACAATATAATATATATATATAAAAGTGGATGTGGGATCGCTCGGTCGTCGGTGCGATAAGCCCGCGACGATTACCAAATACTAAAATAGCGTCCCACAGCCATACATAGCAAATAATAAAATAAAATAATATAAAAGTAAAGTATATCATACAGTTTTAAGGGAAAATAACAAAAAAAATTTTTGGAAAATTTAAAAAAAATATATATAGATTATATATAAAATATTAAAATATTTTTTTTGTTATAAAAACTTTACTTGTTTCATGTTATAAAAAGCATTCAATTCAAATTGTTCAATAAAAAAAAAAAAAGATTCACTAAGTACAATCTTAGTATAGTTAAAAAGTAAAAATAAATTGATTGTCTGTAATTACACATTTGGGTATTATAATTATTTAATTACCTTAAAAATATATCATAAATCCGATTTTAGCGATTGATATATAGTAGATTATGACTAAAAATAAATTACAAAGATATAGCAGCCTACAATTAATGCAATACACATAACTCAGTTATACATTTTTATGTTCACCTACATTAAAATAATGAAAATATTAATAAAAATAATAAATTTACCATAAGAAACTAAAATATTGAGGAATTTTACTTTGAAAAGCATGGTTAATAATCTTTTTTTAGCATTTCCTTTGTATACATAACGGACATAAATACTTCATTGATCAGTTATTATAATATTGTTCGTGCACCGATACCAAAGTCCAGCCGATATACGTTTGTGAACCGGCCGTATCGTCCCCTCCACCTGCTAGTATATTGTCACCAATAACGCTCGTCCGCCTTAATCAGTTCAATAATTCAGTTGTCCAGCGGGCAGCGGCCTTTTCCACTTTACGGCCTATCGTTGCTTCTCTTTGTTTGGCTGATCTACGGCTCCTCGTTACCTTGTCACCAATGATTAATATAATCATTTTTTAACCTACCCTTAGTAGTTAGTATACATAACGAACATAAATACTCCATTGATAAGTTACTGTAATATCTCGAGTGCAATCCACTTATAGAGAAAATTGATAAATGGTTTTGTTCATAATAGATTATTTTAATAATTGTATTAATAGTTGATTTTGACGTAAAACCAACCAAACTATACTTAGTCCAGGACTTTTAACGATGTAGTACAAACACATAATAAAAATACACACATACACACATCATCTTAAAACCAAAACATTTATTGATCCATTCCGAATTTTAAAATAGGAAAAATAAGTATCACTCTATATAATATTTGTCAAAAAGATCATTGGAAATGTTATATTTTAATTAATTTATATTTAATTATCTTGTAAATTTAAATCAGTATATATGTATAATATTTAATATAAGGTTTTTTTAATATTGCTATTAGGCAATCATTTAATTTATAACTATTATTACGTCGTAGGTTAAATAAACATTTACCAAACACGTTGCATTTTAATATATCATTGTACAATTTTGGGTGATGAGTTTATTATAGTTCTGATCTATATATTTATCGAAGGTATCATTCCATACACACATTCCGTATAGTGCCTGTAAAATAGCACAGAAAACCGTTTTCATATTCTTTGACGATAAAGTATAATGTTTAATATTTTATTTCTACCAAACTTATTCCTTAATTTTTAATCAACGAATCTATAAAAAAATTCTATTTTAAAAACTAATCGATGGTGATACCCAAATACATCACTGATTCAGCACCTGTTGGCTCTTATATTTCTACATAATTACAATATTACAATTATGAGTACCTACCAGATGTATATCTTTGATATGTGTCATCATATGTTTTAACGGGTTCATTAATATCAAGACTGTTAACTTTTTGTATGGAAAAAAAGATATTACATATTGTTTAATTAAAATGTATTTCCAGAGAGTTTACATTAAACTATACATTAATAAATGAAAGAAATTTTGTTGCTTTACGCATTAAATTAAATTTAATTAAACTGAATTAGAATCGTAGTGTCATTGGCAATACAGAAAATAGAACATTCAAGTCCCAAATATCTAAAATTTATGTATACAATAAATAAACAATAAAAGTCCCAAAACTGTACCTAGCAGAAAACCATAATATAAACTATTTAAGTTTCTTAGTACATTATTTACACGAACCTAACAATTTAGAAAAATTAATTGTTTATTTGTCATATAGAAAAAAAATTTGAAATCGGTTAGGTTCTTTTAAATTAACGAGAGAAAATTATATTTAAAAAAAAATCAGCATAATAGTACATAAAAAGTACACCACTCATTGAAATTGTACTTAGTATTTATTTTTACGTTTTTGTTATTATTCAATATGTTCAATATCCACTGCTAATTATATCCCAGTTAATTTTAACTCCATGGTGATCTAAATCAATTATAGACTTGTCTGAATAAAGTTTAGAAATGTTGTAGGTATTTAAATTATAATGGGCCTAAAAATAATTAAAAGGGCCTAAATAATAAATCTGATAATAATACAATGAAACCTCTAAATACTGGACACCCTAAGTCGCTGAAATATCGTCCTTTATTTGAAAGGTATTTAGAGGAATAAATAAGGAAAAAAAAAAAGTGAAATTATAATTAAATTGATTTATACTAATGTCATATACATAGGTACATAATAAATTTAATTATTTTTTATGTATTTTAAAAAATTCAAAGGTAAAAAGATAAAAAAAATTAATAATATAAAAATTAAAACATATATTAAAAATATAGATTTCTTTAGAATCTATAATTTTAAAACATACTCCACGGATAAGGGTTCGTGATAATATAAGTGTCCAAGGTCCGCCAATTGGTGACCCATAGCTACTTTAGATTGTTTCGTATTTTGACAGGAAGTCATTTTGTATGTTAATGCATTTTATAATTCCGCAAATGTACGGTATTAAAATCAAAAGTTATTGTCAAGCATTTAAAGGTGTAACTCCATGTATATTAAATAAGTAAATTTTCGTTTAGTATGTACTATTTTTATTAACGTGTTATTAATAATAAAATTCTTTCAGTGCACATTACAAGTATTATTTTGAATATCATTATATTTAAGATATAAAATAAGCCAAACATGTCTAATTATTGATAAAAACCTCATATGTACATCGTGTTCTAACCAGCAACAGAAAATCTATTAATAAAAAATGGAAATCTTTTTCTGGATAACTAACATCGTAACAATTCCCCCCCTACCACCTAAAATTATATTAAAGGGATCTTTCTCGGGTGGTTTTCATATGGACGAATGACCCAAAATAACATATAGTTTGGGCGAATTTACACATATCGAAATTTACACGGGACACTAATTTATTTAATACATTGTTTGAATGAGTTATATAAATATATGTTTATAAAAATGTGTTTAAAATAATACGTTTTCCTTCCTATTTTTAGAGACTTCGGACTCTCAGTTAACTTTACTGGTATGGTTAAAAATGTATTATATTGTTATTATCTTAACTAAATTTTTTTTTATTAGCATGGTGTCTCTCATATGTCCATTTGTATAATAAAATGTATTATATTCTTATACAAATTATCGTAATAATATAATGTATTAAAAATCCTAACTAATTATAATAATTAATAATAAGCATGGTATCTCATTCCCATTTTTTTTTTTATTATAATCGATTATTGTTTATTTTCCGGTTTGATATACTTCCCATGATTTGATGTATATGAAAGATGTATATATTTTTAATATATTGAAAGATGAGGTCATTAAGAGTATAAATAAATTTGCGCCATTAAGCAGTCAACCTGTTAACTCAGATTCCAGTATTTTTTCGATAAATATAACTAAATAATTGTTTACACATGTGTTAAAATAATATAGGCTAGGTAGCTAACCAATTGACTGAAGAGATCCTCGCTGAGAGCTCAAAATTATACAACGAAAATCCGTAGACAAAATATCCAATAATTATCTCCCCCTAAACCAACGAAACTTAACAAATTGTTGATCTTAATTAATTCAAGACAGATGACGATCCAATAAACAGCCATTCAGCATTGCTGCGAAACCATACACGTGGATACGACTAAATCAGCTGACACTCTCAAATGTATAAAAATACAGATTTCTTAGTACTTCTTTTGCATGAGATTTCTCTAACTTCAATATAGGTATCATAAATTATGCAATATAGTATATCAATATTTAAATGAAAAGGTTGCATAATACTATCCTTAGTGATGAGTTTATTGTAGTTCTGAGCAAACCTAAATATTTATTGAAGGTACAACCTCATAGACACATTACGTATAAAGACTGTGAAATAGCAAAGAAAATCATTTTTATATTGTTTGGTGATGAAATTTTATTTAATCTTAAATCTACCAAATATACTCCTTATTTTTTAATCGCTGAGTCAATATGATTATATTTTTTTATATTAGATAATTGTGAAAGGTAGACCATTAGTTATATATTAATCTCCATAATGGTCTAAATACACTTATCTGAAGAATGTATAGAATATAAATGTATATTGTATTTAAAATTTAAATTATACTTGGCCTAAAATTGTTTAACAATCCTAAATATTAATACTGACAATAATATTAATGATCATAATCTGTTGAGATTGTTGATAAAGTGATAAGTGTCATCAATATTAAAATTCTATCAGTGCACAATGCAAGTGCATAAATAACGTAATTTAATATCAGGTTTTCTTAATTTTTATTTTATTTTACATTGTTGATTCAATAAAATGTAAATTACTATTCTCGGATAGGTAGAAATGGTATTTATTCATTATAAAAATTAATGAAAAAATCTTATATCAAAATATATCAACAAGTTGTGTGTTCTTTATAATAATAATAAATTAATTGAAACGCCCTTAATATTGTTATTTGTTATTACATTTGAATTCACTTGTTTTGTTTTCATAATATATATCGTTCGTTGCCATTCGTTGGCTACTGTAGTCAACAATCCTGTTTATATATATATATATATATTGTATCGTCATTTTTCCACGAGAACTCTGTCGTTTTTTTTAAGGAATTTCTTATGACATATTACGTCAACTTGAAATCGATGTTGTAATTATTTCAACAACTCCGTTAGTCGATGACATTGTTCGATGACTGCAACCATTCAAAACATTGAGTGCCGAATATCATCGTCAGTAACATATTAACATCATCCATATTAGTGAGTACCTATGCCCTATAAAATTATTCATCAGTTCCTCATCCTGTCTTCGTCACCAAACCGCCGATTACCAAATCACCATGAAACTCGATTGTTGGCCCGATGTCGGGACTGGTACCAGAGTACTAGAATTCCTGAGAAATTGTCGTCGTCGTGTAGTGCTAGGTTGTCTATTGTGTCTCGTCACTTGAGTGTGGCATATGAGTTGTCTATCCCGATCATTTTTTTAGTTTTATTCTCAGTTGTCGATAATTCTCGGTTTTAACCAGTCGAGTGGTCCTTCAACTGTTTCATTGCGTTTGCGCGTAAAGTTGGGATAGTAATTGTATTGTATTTACATCCTATTTCACCATTTTATTTGACTATATATTTTAAATTAATATTGTAATGAAACAAAATTCTATTTTACTATGCTTCGGCGAGATAGGTTTCGGCGAGATGGGTTTTCGGCGAAATGGGTCCAAAAAGAATAATATTATGGCAGAAACTGGCCTTTTCAAATTTAAAGAAATAAAGATTTCTTAAGTATTCCTTTTGCAGAAATATCTCCAATTAGAACTTTTTATTTAGCTAATAAAAATATGTATATATTTTTAATATATTGAAAGATGAGGTCATTAAGAGTATAAATAAATTTGAGTCAGGAGGAAATTTATTCTCGGGAAGAAATGGAAGGTCGTTGTGCAAGTCATGGAGATCATTAGGGTATGATATATCTACCTCATACACTCTCCCAATTTCTGAGGTAGGTGATAAAGCATCCAATCCGTCTAACTTCGGTTCGACCCATTTAAAGTCACCATATGGCATGTATTGTGACATTGCCCAACCGTACAAATTGTTACAATCTTGATAAACTAGCCATGATTTGGGCTTTGTTGGGTCATAATCTTGGGTTTTTTCATTATTAGCTTTGGCGTACCTCATACTTGCTTGTGTGAGGCCACCGCGGATTGAATTTTCGAAAAATAAGTGCATGTCAAAGTCAGATAGTAATTCTAATTTGACGTTAGTATATTTTAACATACAATCAAAACTAAAACCTGGAGCTGTATAGTAGTATACAGGGTCCAAATTGTATGTCAAAATGCACATGTCTCTGAAATTCTCGAACACATCAGCCAGCAATAAAACATCGATTTTAAGATAAAGATCGCTATATTCTCCTAGGTTTTTGCAATTGAAATGGTTCCATACTGTCACTGCGTGTTCGTATTCCTTATCATCTATATGTGATTCCGTTAATGTACTATAAAAATCTTCTTTTTGAGGTAAACTCGTTTTATCTAACTTGTCCCAACTATCGGTAAATTCATAAGGGTAAACACCTTTACGTGTGACGAGATTCATATCTTTGGGTACGAATGTTTTTGCTGTTTCTCTAAACTTCTCGAACCCAGGTGTTATTAAATTTTCTGCGAGTGTTGATAACTTTGATGCCATGAATCTACAAGAGTCTATGAATCGAATTGAAAAGTTGTTGGTAACGTGTTTTGAAAATGAAATGTATTTTTCTTCACTATTTGGTATTACCGAGATTGATTTAGTGTCATTTCCGAGTTCGGTCACGATGAAATGAGCATCGTAATTAGATAAATTGTGTAGAAAGCATGGAACAAAGTTAGGTTTTTGGAGTTTCAGGTTGCAAGTATTGCATAAAGTTTGCCTAAATTTTCCCGATAGATGACAGTGATCTGCCACCTTTTGGTTTTTAACAGAAAAATTACATTCACATAGATTGCATGTACTTTTCGAAACATGTGCTATTTGCTCTTTTTCTGTCATTATGACGGGTTTATTTGTTGTAAGTAAATCTTGAACTTTTCTCGCGATCTCTGTCACTTCATTAACAAAACGCTTGGCTACATCCTGATGTGACTCGCTTCCGCGATAAATAATAGGTGATGTTAGTATCTCATATTTCTTAAGCAAATCGATGGGGACGTTTTCTGTAGCCTTCACGAATACCCCATAGCTCATCGGCTCGTGTTTTTGGATAGCTGTTGTTTTCTTGCCTTTACTTTCTTCGCATTTAACAATGAGTGCCTCGAAATCGGTATATATCGCGAACGGATGTCTTTGAGCGTTACTCCACCCATCGAACTGTAACAATGTGTCGGGCTCAGGCATCTTAGGTAAAATTGGTTTGTATGCTCCACATATCCGAGTGTGTTGATCAAGTGCTGCTTGTCCGCTTAGTACATTTTTCCTGGGTTGATTATCAAATGATGTGAAGCAGCGTTTGCAAAATACAACATTTTCGGTGTGTGATGTTTTTTGTGATCTCACAAGCCTCGAAAAATTAGAGATATAGGTGTAGTGGCTTTTATCTCCGTCGGTAATTAGCAGGAGATCGAAATGATCTTTTTTTTCTTCATCCACAACCTTAAGTGGATAAACAATATGTTTCTTATTTTTTTCTTTTTTTAATCCAAAAACGTTGACTGATATTTTCGTGTTAGTTTTTTCAAATGTTTTTATTTCTGTGATGGGTGTCGGAAATGTTAAGTCGGAAAAGTTATATGTTTCTTCGAGTGAAGTATAATTTTCAGCCACAAGATTTTTGTTATTGCCTGAAACGTGTCTTGCTAGGATTGCCCACTTGAAGCACTGTTGGTCTGAGTTTTGAGGGTTGATAATTGCTTTTTTATTTTTTATGTCTTCTGGTAGCGGAATATAAGACGAACCACCCATAGGCGTATAATTATATACTCCCAACAGTAAACCATCTATTGATTGTAACGTAAATCCACTTCCTTTAGAAGTATAAATTTCTTCTTCAAATAAAAGATTGGCAAAATCTAGAGTGATTTTAGCTTCAATATCTGTATCCATAAACATTTCCTTGGCTGAGGTCTTAAATGCTCTATTCTCTGCTGAATTTTCTACGTTCGGGCGTTCATATGATGCTTCTAGTTTAAGATTATATTTGATTGGTTGTTTTGTTGATAATGATTTGAGTAGTTCTATTAAGTCTTTTTTTATTGACTCTAAAAATGTTCTATAGTTGGTCAAATTATCTGTATTTTTCACGTAAAACCAATTGATTTTATTCGATGACGATGTGCCTGTCTTAATGAATCCTCGTGTCTTGACGATGCTCATACGTGTTTTTTTAGCATTTACTGCTTCGTTTGAATTTTCCACATGATGTGCACGCTTAAGACCATTGTGAGATTGGACTGAAAAAAAAAAGATTACTATTGTATTGCTAAACATTATAGAAATGCATGTTACATGTTGAAAATCTATAAAAGTTTTAAATGAGTAGAAAAGATGTGTAAAAAGATAAATTGTTGTTATAAATATAAACGTTTTTTAGTAAAAATATCTGAAGAAAAATTAAGAATTTAAAAAAAAATGATTGTGGTATGTTTATCATAATATAGAAAATACGATTTTTTTAAAAATAAACATTAATAAAATGAGGTAGGTGTCAAGTTCTAGTATTACATACATGTATATATATACATTATATATATGTAAGAGAAAAAACAACTATGATATAGAGCTCTCAGTTATAGTAATAATACACAACGTTCTTTTGTGTGGCATGAAACAATAGTAAGATGTATATACGCTGGCGTTCGTAATAGTTTATTAAGATCTTTAGATAAATAGTATGCCTATTTATGTTTTTATTGGTATTATATTAAATGTGTATATGTTTTTCATAGAAAAATAAGATATTCATATTGTATTATTATGTACGTATATGGTCAAATATATTTATCAAAATATCTATGTCTATACTTAAAAATATATATAATAAATTAAAATTATTTGTGTATGTTTTTAATAACGTTATGAAAATAATCGTTTGAAAATATTTTCAATGAATTTAAGATATTATTACATTTATCAGAATTATTCAACAATTTTACGAACATTCTTAATACTTATGTATGCTCTTAACAGGGTTAACTATGATAATTGTACAGGATTTTATCTAAATTATGATATTTTTTCCTATTTTTTACTAAGAAGTGATGATATTTCCGTATGTTTTGATGTATTTTCACTAAGACAATTACATTTGTATATGTATTGTCTTATGCGATTTTGAAGAAAAAACTAATAGCATTTTTTATTTTTAAATATTTTAAAAGGTATAAAGCAATATTTATTTTAATTAATCGATAAAGTTATATTCCTACATGAAGTGTTTTTTTTTTTATAAATTAATATAAGTAAGTTATGTATATTATATTTATCTAAAGTTATGAATCGTATATTTACCATTATAATCGTAAATGTTTTCAGCTGGTTTAAAAAAATCTTGAATTTCTCGCTTGGTTATGGTTGGTTGTTGTTGAAATACGATATTTGTACCTGAAAAATAATCCGCCGAACAAATTAAACTCTGTTTAACACCTTAATTATATATTACATTAAAACGTATATTATAGTAATATATAATTGTATTTATGTAATAATTAGAAATTATAAATAAACATAGTCTTGGTTTTATATATATATATATTGTATCTAATAAATTTGTTTATTGTATTTAAAAATACTTACGATGTTTATCCTTGCTATGTCTGATGAGGTTATCTCTTCGTGTAAATATTTCTGAGCATATACTGCAAGAAATCTTAACAGGTACATCATGTGACTTGGCATGTCTGTGTAGACTGCAGATCCTAGTAAAGGTCTTATCGCATATACTACATGAGAACATGATTACGTTAAATACTGAAGAACACTAGTCGAACTCGCGAAACAATACTTTACCCTTCAACGAATAGATGAGTAATGAAATATAGTAAAATATAATGTATTTTAAATAACAGTGAAATCTAAACGATTTAATAGCCACGGAGTACAATAGTAGAACTAACGGACGAAAAACGAACTATGGTGTATCAAGATGATACTTTTAAAAATATTTGAATACACTTAAAAAACACTTTAGAACTCGGACGACAATACATATAGACGGCAGTACACGGACTAATTAAATTTTGCTATATGCACTAATTTCTTGCTAGTAATCACCTACAATACTCGGACATGTCTCTACAGGTCTGTTGTCAAACAAACGTATAATGCGGTGGTCAACAGCGTCGGGAAAGGGCGACAGGTATAGATTGGAATGTGCGTAATTGTGACTATGTGTGTGTGTGTGTGTGTGTGTGTGTGTGTAATTATATAAATAGATTATATATTATACTATATTGAATTCTGATGTATGGTCAAGGTATTTATAAGTGTGTACTATGTATAACTTGTGTACTATATGTAACGTATGCTGTGCGATACCTATGTCTTATTGATATGTAAACTGTATAATATGTAAGGTTGTATATATGTAGGTATGCATATGTATTATAAACGTGAATATGTGTATATGTAGGTGATATTTATGTGAAAAGCGTATGTAGGTGAGATATAATGTAAAAAGCATAATATGCTTTGGTGGGTGTCTATTCGTATAATCGTATATTAATGTAGGTATATTATGTGTGTGTGTGTGTGTGTGCGTGTGCGTGTGTGTCTAAATAAAAAGGGTGGTAATATTGGTAAGGGGAAAAATATATGTCAGTCAAGTGTGAATAACAGTGAAATCTAAACGATTTAATAGCCACGGAGTACAATAGTAAACTAACGGACGAAAAACGAACTATGGTGTATCAAGATGATACTTTTAAAAATATTTGAATACACTTAAAATCACTTTAGAACTCGGACGACAATACATATAGACGGCAGTACACGGACTAATTAAATTTTGCTATATGCACTAATTTCTTGCTAGTAATCACCGACAATACTCGGACATGTCTCTACAGGTCTGTTGTCAAACAAACGTATAATGCGGTGGTCAACAGCGTCGGGAAAGGGCGACAGGTATAGATTGGAATGTGCGTAATTGTGACTATGTGTGTGTGTGTGTGTGTGTGTGTGTGCAGTGGCGTCGAACCATATTTTAACAAGGTGGGCCATTGGTTGGTTAAAATTTATACGCACCACCACCCCCCCCCTTTACAAAACATATAATATAATAATATAAATATATAATAAATATATAATAGTCAATGGACTAGTGTATGACGTATACTACGTGTATACCATACGGCGTATATACTGTTTTTATCTTTATAATAATTAATAAGCTAAATTATAGAACATTAGCTTATACTTTATATATTATTATAAATTATAATCAAGTTATCAACCTCATTCTTCAGTGGCTCAGACACCCACCCATTAAAAGAAGGGTGGCAATCGCCACCCTTGACTTATGGTTTCGGCGCCACTGTGTGTGTGTGTAATTATATAAATAGATTATGTATTATACTATATTAAATTCTGATGTATGGTCAAGGTATTTATAAGTGTGTACTATGTATAACTTGTGTACTATATGTAACGTATGCTGTGCGATACCTATGTCTTATTGATATGTAAACTGTATAATATGTAAGGTTGTATATATGTAGGTATGCATATGTATTATAAACGTGAATATGTGTATATGTAGGTGATATTTATGTGAAAAGCGTATGTAGGTGAGATATAATGTAAAAAGCATAATATGCTTTGGTGGGTGTCTATTCGTATAATCGTATATTAATGTAGGTATATTATGTGTGTGTGTGCGTGTGCGTGTGTGTCTAAATAAAAAGGGTGGTAATATTGGTAAGGGGAAAAATATATGTCAGTCAAGTGTGTGATTTAGTTAATACAAATTTTCACCAGAATATTATATTTTTTTTTTCGAAGGGGAAATAAGGGGGGTAATGTATTTTATGTGGAAGGGGTAAAATATATGTCGGTTACGTGTCGGATCAGGTAGCGGTTGTGATTCAATTAGGTCAATGTGTGTTACGGGTTGCCTATATTGAGTAATTATTGCTAGTTTCGGAGGTGCTTGGGAGGTGCGTGTACTACGAATTGGCTATAATTTTTTGCTATCTTTTTACATGTAAAATTTAAGGGGGAGGTGATCCAGAACATACTATTTCATCCTACTGTTAACATTTGTATGGAAAAGAGCATATTACATGTTTTATTAAAATATATTTCCAGAAAGTTTACATTGAACAAATCATTAATAGATGAAAGAATTATTGTTGCTTTAAGGATTAAATTAAATTTAGTTAAACTAAATTAGAATCGTAGTGTCATTGACGATACAGAAAAAAGAGCATTCAAGTCCCATATAAATAAGGTAATTTATATAAACAATACAGTCCCAATAATGTACCTAGCAGAACACATTAATATAAGCTATCCAAGTTACTTAGTGTTGCATTTACACAAACCTGACGATTTAGAATAATTCATTGTTCATTTGTAATATGGAAAAATGAAATTTTTAAATCAGTTAGGTACTTTTAAATTAACAAAAGAAAATTCTATTTCAAAAAAATACGGCATAATATTATGGTAATATTCTATAGTTTTGGTCACTATTATGCTCGGCTATCCAAAACTTAATAACAAAAAAAGTACACCACTCATTGTAATTGCATTTAGTATTAATTTTATATTTATGTTATTATTCAATATGTTCAATATCCACTGCTAATTATATCCAAGTTAATTTTAACTCCATGGTGATCTAAATCAATTATAGACTTGTCTGAATAAAGTTTAGAAATGTTGTAGGTATTTAAATTATAATGGGCCTAAAAATAATTAAAAGGACCTAAATAATAAATCTGATAATAATACAATGAAACCTCTAAATACTGGACACCCTAAGTCGCTGAAATATCGTCCTTTATTTGAAAGGTATTTAGAGGAATAAATAAGGAAAAAAAAAAGTGAAATTATAATTAAATTGATTTATACTAATGTCATATACATAGGTACATAATAAATTTAATTATTTTTTATGTATTTTAAAAAATTCAAAGGTAAAAAGATAAAAAAAATTAATAATATAAAAATTAAAACATATATTAAAAATATAGATTTCTTTAGAATCTATAATTTTAAAACATACTCCACGGATAAGGGTTCGTGATAATATAAGTGTCCAAGGTCCGCCAATTGGTGACCCATAGCTACTTTAGATTGTTTCGTATTTTGACAGGAAGTCATTTTGTATGTTAATGCATTTTATAATTCCGCAAATGTACGGTATTAAAATCAAAAGTTAGTGTCAAGCATTTAAAGGTGTAACTCCATGTATATTAAATAAGTAAATTTTCGTTTAGTATGTACTATTTTTATTAACGTGTTATTAATAATAAAATTCTTTCAGTGCACATTACAAGTATTATTTTGAATATCATTATATTTAAGATATAAAATAAGCCAAACATGTCTAATTATTGATAAAAACCTCATATGTACATCGTGTTCTAACCAGCAACAGAAAATCTATTAATAAAAAATGGAAATCTTTTTCTGGATAACTAACATCGTAACAATTCCCCCCCTACCACCTAAAATTATATTAAAGGAATCTTTTTCGGGTGATTTTCATTTGGACGAATGACTCAAAATAACATATAGTTTGGGCGAATTTACACATATCGAAATTTACACGGGACACTAATTTATTTAATACATTGTTTGAGTGAGTTATATAAATATATTTTTATAAAAATGTGTTTAAAATAATACGTTTTCCTTCATATTTTTAGAGACTTCGGACTCTCAGTTAACTTTACTGGTATGGTTAAAAATGTATTATATTGTTATTATCTTAACTAATTTTTTTTTTATTAGCATGGTGTCTCTCATATGTCCATTTGTTTAATAAAATGTATTATATTCTTATACAAATTATCGTAATAATATAATGTATTTAAAATCCTAACTAATTATAATAATTAATAATAAGCATGGTATCTCATTCCCATTTTTTTTTTATTATAATCGATTATTGTTTATTTTCCGGTTTGATATACTTCCCATGATTTTAATGTATAGTCTTGTTTTTCTTTAGTATTTTTACGTGATATATTGATTTTTTGTGTGTTGTTAAAATTAATTTTTAAAAAGTTATAAATAGTTATAAGTATGTTACTTCACTATCATACCCTGTATATATCTCTGTATAATTTATTAATTAATTTGCCTAAACGAAAAGATGTATATATTTTTAATATATTGAAAGATGAGGTCATTAAGAGTATAAATAAATTTGCGCCATTAAGCAGTCAACCTGTTAACCCAGATTCCAGTATTTTTTCGATAAATATAACTAAATAATTGTTAACACATGTGTTAAAATAATATAGGCTAGGTAGCTAACCAATTGACTGAAGAGTTCCTCGCTGAGAGCTCAAAATTATACAACGAAAATCCGTAGACAAAATATCCAATAATTATCTCCTCCTAAACCAACGAAACTTAACAAATTGTTGATCTTAATTAATTCAAGACAGATGACGATCCAATAAACAGCCATTTAGCATTGCTGCGAAACCATACACGTGGATACGACTAAATCAGCTGACACTCTCAAATATATAAAAATACAGATTTCTTAGCACTTCTTTTGCATGAGATTTCTCTAACTTCAATATAGGTATCATAAATTATGCATAATATATATCGTTCGTTGCCATTCGTTGGCTACTGTAGTCAACAATCCTGTTTATATATATATATATATATATTGTATCGTCATTTTTCCACGAGAACTCTGTCGTTTTTTTTAAGGAATTTCTTATGACATATTACGTCAACTTGAAATCGATGTTGTAATTATTTCAACAACTCCGTTAGTCGATGACATTGTTCGATGACTGCAACCATTCAAAACATTGAGTGCCGAATATCATCGTCAGTAACATATTAACATCATCCATATTAGTGAGTACCTATGCCCTATAAAATTATTCATCAGTTCCTCATCCTGTCTTCGTCACCAAACCGCCGATTACCAAATCACCATGAAACTCGATTGTTGGCCCGATGTCGGGACTGGTACCAGAGTACTAGAATTCCTGAGAAATTGTCGTCGTCGTGTAGTGCTAGGTTGTCTATTGTGTCTCGTCACTTGAGTGTGGCATATGAGTTGTCTATCCCGATCATTTTTTTAGTTTTATTCTCAGTTGTCGATAATTCTCGGTTTTAACCAGTCGAGTGGTCCTTCAACTGTTTCATTGCGTTTGCGCGTAAAGTTGGGATAGTAATTGTATTGTATTTACATCCTATTTCACCATTTTATTTGACTATATATTTTAAATTAATATTGTAATGAAACAAAATTCTATTTTACTATGCTTCGGCGAGATAGGTTTCGGCGAGATGGGTTTTCGGCGAAATGGGTCCAAAAAGAATAATATTATAGCAGAAACTGGCCTTTTCAAATTTAAAGAAATAAAGATTTCTTAAGTATTCCTTTTGCAGAAATATCTCCAATTAGAACTTTTTATTTAGCTAATAAAAATATGTATATATTTTTAATATATTGAAAGATGAGGTCATTAAGAGTATAAATAAATTTGAGTCATTACACACAAAACGTGTTAACCCAATTTACAGTATTTTATTACTAAATATAACCATGTGATTGTTTACACATGTATTAAAAAATGTGAGTCAGGTAGCAAACCGCTTGACTTACAAGTTTTTCGTTGAGAGCTTAAAATTATACAACCTAAATCCGTGAACGAAATTTCCAATAATTACCACAACCTAAACCTGAGGTGGCAAACCTATAGCACGGGTGACGAAGGTGGAATGTTGAAAAAATTGAAAATACTAAAAATTAAGCTATTTGTAGAGTTTTGATAAAAACTATTATAAGGAATTCAAACAAATAAATTTTAAAAATTATAATTATAAAAAATGTATGCCTACACAATAAAATAATATATAATAAATCTGTAACTTTTTTTTATTCGTAGAAAATACAATTTCCTTTGGGCACGTGAAAAATTTTCAAAAACTGTACTGGAAAAATTTGGAAACTGACCCTAAAAAGGTTCGCCACACCTGCTCTGGTGCACGCAACGAATCTTATTGGGCTTATGTAATTCGGTGGAAATTTTGCGGAATCGTGTTATAGCTATGTAATTTACGCCAAAAACAACCAAAAAAAAAAATACACATGTCATTTGCGCCACATCTAAAAATGTATTTTGATAATTTGTGCCACTTTTGAAGTTTGTAATTTGCGTTAAATGAAATTAAAAAAAAACTAAATAAAAATGCATAATGTAATCTAAATTTTGAATTTATGCCATTGTTCACCTTATTCAAATTGTAATTAGCGTTACTAATATTATAATGATAAATAAATGTATATACGTAAAACAAACTCCATGTATATTAAATAAGTAAAATTTCCTTTAGTATGTACTATTTTTCTAATATAACATAATTTTTGAAATAAAATACCTAGCTACTTATGATACATAGATTACTCACTTTTCTTTTATACTTTTAGCTCAATGATGAAACTAAGCCATTTTTGTCAATTCTATTTTGTCTGTAGTCTTAGTATATTTGTTGAAAAGTTCCAACTGCTTTTTAATCTTAGAAGAATTTCGTTTTTTAAGATGTTTATTGGTAAATTTTAATTTTAATCAAAGGTTCTGTTTGAAATCCATTCTGTACGTCCAAAAAATGGTAAATAGTAGGATGTGGGTGATATAACTAGAAATTGAAACCAAAATTTTTTGAGCTATCTTAACCAATAGATTTGGTATATTCTTCATTATCTATATCATTGGTTCCTGACCATTTTAGTTGTGTAGACCACCAATTTTGAATAAAAAAATCTTTGATGCCCATCTACATAGGTAAACACATATACATATAATATAATATATGTATAAATAGGGCAGTTATTATAAATAAAATAATAAAATATTATTATGTACATAATAAAATATGTAATGCCATTATTTTAAATAAAAATTATATAATATAAATAATAGATATTAGTCGTGGGTTGTAGAGTAATAAACCTAGTTTGCAATATTAGTTACTAAATTTAAAAATACAACCATTTACACATATTATTATGTAAAAAGTACATAATATACAGCAGTATATGTCCCATATAGAAAAATTACAACTATTAAATACCATCGCAGTTAGTGGAGTACATTTTTGACGAAAATATTTTATTTGAACATAATATAATTGTATACTATTGATTTTAAAATAATATTATTTTATTTTGATATTAAAAAATAAGTTTATTTTTTTTTTAGAAATTGAAATATAACGATTTTAAGAGTATGAATAAATTAGCTTCATTACGCAATCAACGTGATAACCCAGTTTGCAATATTTATTTGCTAAATATAACTATGTAATATTATTTACACCTATATTAAAAATTTAGCTATCCTATACTCACCAGATGTATATCACTTGACATGTGTCATCGTGTATTTTAACGGGTTCATTCATATCAAGACAGTTAACATTTGTATGGAAAAGAGCATATTACATGTTTTATTAAAATATATTTCCAGAAAGTTTACATTGAACAAATCATTAATAGATGAAAGAATTATTGTTGCTTTAAGGATTAAATTAAATTTAGTTAAACTAAATTAGAATCGTAGTGTCATTGACGATACAGAAAAAAGAGCATTCAAGTCCCATATAAATAAGGTCATTTATATAAACAATACAGTCCCAATAATGTACCTAGCAGAACACATTAATATAAGCTATCCAAGTTTACTTAGTGTTGCATTTACACAAACCTGACGATTTAGAATAATTCATTGTTCATTTGTAATATGGAAAAATGAAATTTTTAAATCAGTTAGGTACTTTTAAATTAACAAAAGAAAATTCTATTTCAAAAAAATACGGCATAATATTATGGTAATATTCTATAGTTTTGGTCACTATTATGCTCGGCTATCCAAAACTTAATAACAAAAAAAGTACACCACTCATTGTAATTGCATTTAGTATTAATTTTATATTTATGTTATTATTCAATATGTTCAATATCCACTGCTAATTATATCCAAGTTAATTTTAACTCCATGGTGATCTAAATCAATTATAGACTTGTCTGAATAAAGTTTAGAAATGTTGTAGGTATTTAAATTATAATGGGCCTAAAAATAATTAAAAGGACCTAAATAATAAATCTGATAATAATACAATGAAACCTCTAAATACTGGACACCCTAAGTCGCTGAAATATCGTCCTTTATTTGAAAGGTATTTAGAGGAATAAATAAGGAAAAAAAAAAGTGAAATTATAATTAAATTGATTTATACTAATGTCATATACATAGGTACATAATAAATTTAATTATTTTTTATGTATTTAAAAAAATTCAAAGGTAAAAAGATAAAAAAAATTAATAATATAAAAATTAAAACATATATTAAAAATATAGATTTCTTTAGAATCTATAATTTTTAAACATACTCCACGGATAAGGGTTCGTGATAATATAAGTGTCCAAGGTCCGCCAATTGGTGACCCATAGCTACTTTAGATTGTTTCGTATTTTGACAGGAAGTCATTTTGTATGTTAATGCATTTTATAATTCCGCAAATTTACGATATTAAAATCAAAAGTTAGTGTCAAGCATTTAAAGGTGTTCGTTATTTAGAGGAGGTTTCACTGTATTTATAATTATAGTTTGTTGAGGTTATTGATACAGTGATATTACGTGTTATTAATATTAAAATTCTATCAGTGCACAATACAAGTATTATTTTGACTATAATTATATTAAAGATTTATAAGCCAAACATGTCTTATTATTGATAAAAACCTTAAACATAAAGCTCTAACTAGTTACAAAAAATCAATCGATAAAAAATGGAAAATTTTTTTTTAGATAACCAACATCGTAACAATTTTCTCCCAACCACCTAAAACTATATTAAACGGATTTTTTTTCCCAAACTCAGTATTATATTTCTTTTATGTATGAACATTGTAAATTTTTTGATGGGTAGAATAATTATGGTCGAAGCTCTGACACTTCCATATTTATAAAAATTCAGATTTGTTAGTACTTCTTTAGCATGGGATATCTCCAATAAAATTTTTTTACTTAGATAATAAAAAAAGTATATTTTTTTATACATTGAAATATGACGTTATTAAGAGTATAATTAATACATTTGAGTCATTGCACACTAAACGTGTTAACCCAGTTTGCAGTATTTTATTACTAAATATAACCATGTGATTGTTTACACATGTGTTAAAAAATGTGAGTCAGGTACCAAACCGCTTGACTAACGAGTTTCTTGCTGATATCTCAAAATTATACAACAGAAATTCGTCAACGAAATATCCAATAATTACTTCTCCCTAAACCAACAAAACTTAACCACTCGTCATCCTTAGTGACTCAAGACAGATGACGATCCAATACACCGCAATTCGGCTTGGCTGCGAAATCATAGACAAAACATAAACAAGACTTTTAACTTTTAATACGGAAAAAGATATATAACGTGTTTTATAAAACTTATTTCCAAAGAGATTGCATTCAACGAATATTTAATAGGTGACAGAATTGTGTTGCTTAATGCATTTAAATAATATTGAGTTAATCTGAATTAGAACCCGAGTGTCATCGGTGATACGGAATATAGAGCAGTTAAGATCTAAACAAAGAAGGTCATTTATGTATATAATAAACAATAAAAGTACTAAGACTGTACCTATCAGAACGCTAAAATATTAGCTTTTACAGTTTCTTAGTGTTTCATTTACACGAAAAAATAAGATATTAAGATATTAATCGTGGATCGTAGAGGAAAATAGTATTGATGAAAGACGTAGAACGCGACAATAACCAAGACGGAATATTCAAAATTTTGAAAATCCTAGGATTGGGGAAGGTTTTTTGACGACGATTTACAGTCGATATCTCGAATTTTATATTTTAGATTTATTCTAATTCTTACTGTAAAAATCTTTCTGTTGTCCAATTCTACAAGTAAAGGGCGTATTGTATTAAGCTTTAAATGGCTTCAGACGAGTAGTGTCTCAAATACTGAATTATTATGTCCTTTTTTTTTTCGAATTACAAGAATTGAGTACCTTAATTTTTCTATGGTTACACTTAGTTAATTTAATAGATTAAAAAAAAACTAATCTGATAGACAAACTGTGTTATAGGTATAGTCAGTTTATTATATAAAAATATTTTATTTCCTCCTCAATACCTTTTTTGGGTCTGAAAGTGTTAATATGAAATATTCATGTAGACAAGAACTTAAATAATACCTTTTTTATACATTTTATACATATTTTATTCTTGTATAAAATATTGATTTTGAATTTATTTGCATGCAATTTAATGTGTAAAACATCATAAAACAGTTGGGGGACACAATTCGTGTACCACACTTTATCATTGGAACAAAAATAGTGTACGAAAAATTTTGTTGGGACAAAACTCATTAACTTCACTTTCCCCGGTATGCCTTCATTGGGTGAATTCTCCCTTCTGTTAGTCAAATCTCATCAAATTTATTTATTGTATAACATGTGAATACATACTATAAATATATTAAATTTTGTTCACATAAAAAATATACATATGAATTTACTAGCAAAACGAAATAGTATGATTTAAAAATTATATTAAGAATACCATATTGTAATAATTATACAAACAATCGATTGTTGTAACTTTTGTAACGACACAACAACGATAAATTCGTCGAAACTAGGTTAATATAACATTTACGCAATATAATATCAACAATTAATAAGAAATAAAGAATAGTTGTTGGCGTAATAGCATATTTGTTGTTAAATATTTGTAAATTGTTTATTTATTTTGTATTGCGTGGTGGGTTATGAAGGAATCAGTTATAAAATAACTTGAGAATTATTTTTATTATCAATTCATTTTTTAAAGTGTTCACATAATTTATATTCGTTGTGCGTACCAAATAATTGAAATGCATTTTACTAAGCATTTTTTTATAACTATTACAGTTGTGGTTCTCGCAATTTTGGTTATTCCAACAACTGCTTTTCGAGAATCATATCGCTTTAAATTAATTCGCATGGATCTTATTGGTATGTTCATATTTATCGATATTTAATAATAATAATTATATATGTACATAACTTATATAAATTCTTGTAATTTTAGAAATGAATAGAGCTATTATAGATTATTTTGTACCGGATGATGCTGGTATGCTAAAATGTCTTTGTGTATAATAATTTTTTTTTTTTTGCTTATAATTAAGTTTTTTTCTATTATTGTATTATATACAAATTATGTTTGACACATCAAAATGTTATTGAATCTGACTTAAGTCAAACAAGTTTATTCATATTAATCGGATAGATAGTTGAATTATTTCTAGTCTTATGTGAAAAAATGTATATTATTATCATCTGTACTACACATTTTATTACTTTTTTCAGCTGCTTGTAAATGTAATATATTTTAACTTATTATTAGTATACATATGGTAACTTAAAAGTTAAAATAGTCTTAATATTAAGTATTAAAACGTTAATAATATTTATTATATTGTGTATCCTTCAATGATGGTCAAGACTTCTGACGGATATCTTAAATGAAACGTTCACAAAATCATAGTTCTCGGATTTATCGTGTTGTTCGTTGACGTTATTTTCTATTTTGAAGTTAACTTGTCGAATTCATAAAATGGACAATTTTTTTTTAAATTTTTATAGATTAATAATATATGTTGAATAAAGTGTGCAATTTATTGATTACTGTCCGTATTAATTTTTTAACACATTTATTGTTTATACCGAAAAAATCAAATATTTCTAAAAAAATATAATTTAAATTAAGTGTATTTTAGTATATACTAGTTAAATGCATAACCTAAAAACAGACAAAATAATGTATGGTATATTAGATTCAGAAAGGAGAGAGAGAAGTATTGATTTTACAACGATGTGTTTTCTGTTTTTACTAATGTGTTTCTTTAAAAAATAAAAAGTTGAAAATGTGATTGATGTTCAATTGTAAGGTTAGTTTCTGATAGGAAATTGAATCTAGATAATTAATGAATCAAAAGTAAGCTCAGCACTTTATATTTATTATCGTAATTATCGTTAAAACAAGATTAGTGAATTTATTATTTTTGAAACGTTTTATTAATCAATTTTCCATGATACTCGAGTATAGTTTTTTTTATAAATATTGAATTGAAATATTTTTAAAATTTAACAGATATACTAGTATATATTGCTGGATTAGGTAGTAAGTAATTTTAATGTATGATGTAGTAATATTTAGTTTATTTAAATCTTTTTTTGAAGGAAATTTAACATAGTTGAAATTATTTTATACATTTATATATATATATTTATATGTATATATAGATTTAGCAAATGCTAAGGGAAAATGATCAATTTTTACGGAGTTTATAAATGTAGTTAAAGCATGCGTCTTTTCGTCATGGTGGTTCGTTCTTATAATTTCATTTCCACATAGTGAATTTCCATGATTTTGTGAAATTAATTTAGTTTCATTGACGATCGTTTACGATTAATCAGTTAGGGGACACGCATACGGGTAGCGTATGAAACGAAATCATTGCAGTCCATTCTCAGATCAGTCCGATTAAATATGATCAACACATTTTTTTGTTTTTACAATTGGTATACAAATTGTTTACAACAAGCAAAATAGGTGGGATTTAGATAAAAAAAAAGGCCTGGTTGTCTTAATTGAAGAAACTATTTAATAATAGTACTTCATTATATGGGTGAGAGTGTTAAGTCGATTAGTAACTCACAACACCAGCTACGCTTTAGACGTCGGGTAAGGTCACTTGGGATCGTTCGGGAAGAATTGATCATTACTTGATGGATAAATTCGCATATATCTCGTACCAATCTCTATAAAGCAGTTCAGTTTCGTTATTAATGACTATAGGGTTAGGATTTATATGCTCTAAAAAACTATTAAATATCCCCTAAAATATATGCTGAGATGTTGTAAAAATTACTTAAATATTCTCCAAAAAAAGTTGTTATATGCATTTATAAAAAAAATTATGTAAAAACGTTTATTCAAAAATTTAGTGGTTAAAAAATTTGTAAAGGGCTAAATATTTAAATTATAAGTAAAATAATAAAATAGTATTTGAAAATAATGACCCACCATCGATTTCGGTATATTTTCGCTAATTTCCGAAATGCTATGACATGAAAGTAGGCGTTGCGCTCACTCTTGCATCGAAAAACACCAACCCGACTTTAAGGTAATTATTTGAAATGTCCGATCACACGACTCAAATGAATATTTACATATATAATTGGACAAAAAAAAGTATTGAAGGGGCACACATATTTCCAGAGTTGAAAATAATAATTTTTATCTGTATTTTTTTAGACACTATAGGTATGTATTGTCTGTGATTTTTTCTCTTTTTTTAATTAAGTTTTATTTATTCAACAAGTTAAATAGGATTTTTGTAATTCTGTAATGGTTTAAAGATTGTAAGTTTTAAAATTTATCGATGAAGTAGATTACCGAATTTGAGAAAATATAAATCGACAAAAATTTTTAAAAATAACGTTATACATATTTTAGAGTTTTCTGTTTTTAATCGTAACTTTACTATTTAAGCTAATAAATATTAAATTCATCAACTGTGACAAATAACGAACAAGTAGTCTTTAAACCGTTTCAGATTTCATGACACTTTTTAATTAAATATTAATATAATGTGTGTAATTTTTCATAGTTAATTAAAATAATGTTTTTAACCATAAACTATTTTCGATTTTTAATTTATATAAAGCCACATCATAATCTACATTACTTAGAGAGTTTAAAATTGTTGACATTTACTACAACATTATTCTTTGACTATTGGTAACAAACATGTATGATAGTCATTAGAAGTGAATAGAACTATTCAATGTCCGAAAATCGGTTTGAAATTAAGGCGTTTAGTTTGAGTTTAAAAGACGAATCTAGTTTAAATTATAAAAATCGAATTTATATCGAATAGAAAAATAGAGTGAAAATTTATAATTAATCCATTCCAGCATAGTTCAAATTCCATACAAATTTCTAACGCAAAAAATAATAAACAAAAGAAATGTTTTCTATAGTTTTTTCTATTGCCTTTTCATTTTTAATCAATACGCTGTTATTTTATGCTTGTTTATTAATTTTAAATTCAACGTATTTGCATTATTGCTATTTTACAAGAATGTGTGTTTGGTTGTAAGATATAAATTTGGGAGTATTTTTATAGCAGATTGGATTTAGTTTGTACCTCCTAAAAAACTGAGTACAATATTCAAACGAGTGATTAATTTCTGAATTAAAAATTATAAACTTGTTTTAGTCTTAATTTTTTATTTCTGCATTTAAACTAAGAACTTTAAAAAAACTTTTAATTTCAGGATAACACAAAATATAATTTATTTTTTAGAATTAGATGAAAAATTCTGTTTATAACTACAAGTTTTACAAGATATATAATATAAAAATCAACCAAATAATTTATTTTTATGAGCTTTTGACATTCAAAAATATTTAAAATATTTGATTCGAGAATATAAAAATTTTTTTCGACATAATATGATAAAAATGTGCCGTTTGAGTTCAAATAAATATTTGCATATATTATTGGACAAAAAAAGTATTGAAGGGGCACACATATTTCAAGAGTTGAAAATAATAATTTTTATCTGTATTTTTTTAGACACTATAAGTATGTATTGTCTGTGATTTTTTCTCTTTTTTTAATTAAGTTTTATTTATTCAACAAGTTAAATAGGATTTTTGTAATTCTGTAATGGTTTAAAGATTGTAAGTTTTAAGATTTATCGATGAAGTAGATTACCGAATTTGAGAAAATATAAATCGACAAAAATTTTTAAAAATAAAATGTTATACATATTTTAGAGTTTTCTGTTTTTAATCGTAACTTTACTATTTAAGCTAATAAATATTAAATTCATCAACTGTGACAAATAACGAACAAGTAGTCTTTAAACCGTTTCAGATTTCATGACACTTTTTAATTAAATATTAATATAATGTGTGTAATTTTTCATAGTTAATTAAAATAATGTTTTTAACCATAAACTATTTTCGATTTTTAATTTATATAAAGCCACATCATAATCTACATTACTTAGAGAGTTTAAAATTGTTGACATTTACTACAACATTATTCTTTGACTATTGGTAACAAACATGTATGATAGTCATTAGAAGTGAATAGAACTATTCAATGTCCGAAAATCGGTTTGAAATTAAGGCGTTTAGTTTGAGTTTAAAAGACGAATCTAGTTTAAATTATAAAAATCGAATTTATATCGAATAGAAAAATAGAGTGAAAATTTATAATTAATCCATTCCAGCATAGTTCAAATTCCATACAAATTTCTAACGCAAAAAATAATAAACAAAAGAAATGTTTTCTATAGTTTTTTCTATTGCCTTTTCATTTTTAATCAATACGCTGTTATTTTATGCTTGTTTATTAATTTTAAATTCAACGTATTTGCATTATTGCTATTTTACAAGAATGTGTGTTTGGTTGTAAGATATAAATTTGGGAGTATTTTTATAGCAGATTGGATTTAGTTTGTACCTCCTAAAAAACTGAGTACAATATTCAAACGAGTGATTAATTTCTGAATTAAAAATTATAAACTTGTTTTAGTCTTAATTTTTTATTTCTGCATTTAAACTAAGAACTTTAAAAAAACTTTTAATTTCAGGATAACACAAAATATAATTTATTTTTTAGAATTAGATGAAAAATTCTGTTTATAACTACAAGTTTTACAAGATATATAATATAAAAATCAACCAAATAATTTATTTTTATGAGCTTTTGACATTCAAAAATATTTAAAATATTTGATTCGAGAATATAAAATTTTTTTTCGACATAATATGATAAAAATGTGCCGTTTGAGTTCAAATAAATATTTGCATATATTATTGGACAAAAAAAGTATTGAAGGGGCACACATATTTCAAGAGTTGAAAATAATAATTTTTATCTGTATTTTTTTAGACACTATAGGTATGTATTGTCTGTGATTTTTTCTCTTTTTTTAATTAAGTTTTATTTATTCAACAAGTTAAATAGGATTTTTGTAATTCTGTAATGGTTTAAAGATTGTAAGTTTTAAGATTTATCGATGAAGTAGATTACCGAATTTGAGAAAATATAAATCGACAAAAATTTTTAAAAATAAAATGTTATACATATTTTAGAGTTTTCTGTTTTTAATCGTAACTTTACTATTTAAGCTAATAAATATTAAATTCATCAACTGTGACAAATAACGAACAAGTAGTCTTTAAACCGTTTCAGATTTCATGACACTTTTTAATTAAATATTAATATAATGTGTGTAATTTTTCATAGTTAATTAAAATAATGTTTTTAACCATAAACTATTTTCGATTTTTAATTTATATAAAGCCACATCATAATCTACATTACTTAGAGAGTTTAAAATTGTTGACATTTACTACAACATTATTCTTTGACTATTGGTAACAAACATGTATGATAGTCATTAGAAGTGAATAGAACTATTCAATGTCCGAAAATCGGTTTGAAATTAAG
Organism: Rhopalosiphum padi; assembly: GCF_020882245.1. Taxonomy (NCBI): domain Eukaryota; kingdom Metazoa; phylum Arthropoda; class Insecta; order Hemiptera; family Aphididae; genus Rhopalosiphum; species Rhopalosiphum padi. Next base: position 46,997,681 of record NC_083600.1, on the reverse strand, counting down.
GCGTTTAGTTTGAGTTTAAAAGACGAATCTAGTTTAAATTATAAAAATCGAATTTATATCGAATAGAAAAATAGAGTGAAAATTTATAATTAATCCATTCCAGCATAGTTCAAATTCCATACAAATTTCTAACGCAAAAAATAATAAACAAAAGAAATGTTTTCTATAGTTTTTTCTATTGCCTTTTCATTTTTAATCAATACGCTGTTATTTTATGCTTGTTTATTAATTTTAAATTCAACGTATTTGCATTATTGCTATTTTACAAGAATGTGTGTTTGGTTGTAAGATATAAATTTGGGAGTATTTTTATAGCAGATTGGATTTAGTTTGTACCTCCTAAAAAACTGAGTACAATATTCAAACGAGTGATTAATTTCTGAATTAAAAATTATAAACTTGTTTTAGTCTTAATTTTTTATTTCTGCATTTAAACTAAGAACTTTAAAAAAACTTTTAATTTCAGGATAACACAAAATATAATTTATTTTTTAGAATTAGATGAAAAATTCTGTTTATAACTACAAGTTTTACAAGATATATAATATAAAAATCAACCAAATAATTTATTTTTATGAGCTTTTGACATTCAAAAATATTTAAAATATTTGATTCGAGAATATAAAATTTTTTTCGACATAATATGATAAAAATGTGCCGTTTGAGTTCAAATAAATATTTACATATATTATTGGACAAAAAAAGTATTGAAGGGGCACACATATTTCAAGAGTTGAAAATAATAATTTTTATCTGTATTTTTTTAGACACTATAAGTATGTATTGTCTGTGATTTTTTCTCTTTTTTTAATTAAGTTTTATTTATTCAACAAGTTAAATAGGATTTTTGTAATTCTGTAACGGTTAAAAGATTGTAAGTTTTAAAATTTATCGATGAAGTAGATTACCGAATTTGAGAAAATATAAATCGACAAAAATTTTTAAAAATAAAATGTTATACATATTTTAGAGTTTTCTGTTTTTAATCGTAACTTTACTATTTAAGCTAATAAATATTAAATTCATCAACTGTGACAAATAACGAACAAGTAGTCTTTAAACCGTTTCAGATTTCATGACACTTTTTAATTAAATATTAATATAATGTGTGTAATTTTTCATAGTTAATTAAAATAATGTTTTTAACCATAAACTATTTTCGATTTTTAATTTATATAAAGCCACATCATAATCTACATTACTTAGAGAGTTTAAAATTGTTGACATTTACTACAACATTATTCTTTGACTATTGGTAACAAACATGTATGATAGTCATTAGAAGTGAATAGAACTATTCAATGTCCGAAAATCGGTTTGAAATTAAGGCGTTTAGTTTGAGTTTAAAAGACGAATCTAGTTTAAATTATAAAAATCGAATTTATATCGAATAGAAAAATAGAGTGAAAATTTATAATTAATCCATTCCAGCATAGTTCAAATTCCATACAAATTTCTAACGCAAAAAATAATAAACAAAAGAAATGTTTTCTATAGTTTTTTCTATTGCCTTTTCATTTTTAATCAATACGCTGTTATTTTATGCTTGTTTATTAATTTTAAATTCAACGTATTTGCATTATTGCTATTTTACAAGAATGTGTGTTTGGTTGTAAGATATAAATTTGGGAGTATTTTTATAGCAGATTGGATTTAGTTTGTACCTCCTAAAAAACTGAGTACAATATTCAAACGAGTGATTAATTTCTGAATTAAAAATTATAAACTTGTTTTAGTCTTAATTTTTTATTTCTGCATTTAAACTAAGAACTTTAAAAAAACTTTTAATTTCAGGATAACACAAAATATAATTTATTTTTTAGAATTAGATGAAAAATTCTGTTTATAACTACAAGTTTTACAAGATATATAATATAAAAATCAACCAAATAATTTATTTTTATGAGCTTTTGACATTCAAAAATATTTAAAATATTTGATTCGAGAATATAAAATTTTTTTCGACATAATATGATAAAAATGTGCCGTTTGAGTTCAAATAAATATTTACATATATTATTGGACAAAAAAAGTATTGAAGGGGCACACATATTTCAAGAGTTGAAAATAATAATTTTTATCTGTATTTTTTTAGACACTATAAGTATGTATTGTCTGTGATTTTTTCTCTTTTTTTAATTAAGTTTTATTTATTCAACAAGTTAAATAGGATTTTTGTAATTCTGTAACGGTTAAAAGATTGTAAGTTTTAAAATTTATCGATGAAGTAGATTACCGAATTTGAGAAAATATAAATCGACAAAAATTTTTAAAAATAAAATGTTATACATATTTTAGAGTTTTCTGTTTTTAATCGTAACTTTACTATTTAAGCTAATAAATATTAAATTCATCAACTGTGACAAATAACGAACAAGTAGTCTTTAAACCGTTTCAGATTTCATGACACTTTTTAATTAAATATTAATATAATGTGTGTAATTTTTCATAGTTAATTAAAATAATGTTTTTAACCATAAACTATTTTCGATTTTTAATTTATATAAAGCCACATCATAATCTACATTACTTAGAGAGTTTAAAATTGTTGACATTTACTACAACATTATTCTTTGACTATTGGTAACAAACATGTATGATAGTCATTAGAAGTGAATAGAACTATTCAATGTCCGAAAATCGGTTTGAAATTAAGGCGTTTAGTTTGAGTTTAAAAGACGAATCTAGTTTAAATTATAAAAATCGAATTTATATCGAATAGAAAAATAGAGTGAAAATTTATAATTAATCCATTCCAGCATAGTTCAAATTCCATACAAATTTCTAACGCAAAAAATAATAAACAAAAGAAATGTTTTCTATAGTTTTTTCTATTGCCTTTTCATTTTTAATCAATACGCTGTTATTTTATGCTTGTTTATTAATTTTAAATTCAACGTATTTGCATTATTGCTATTTTACAAGAATGTGTGTTTGGTTGTAAGATATAAATTTGGGAGTATTTTTATAGCAGATTGGATTTAGTTTGTACCTCCTAAAAAACTGAATACAAGATTCAAACGAGTGATTAATTTATGAATTAAAAAAGATCAACATTATTTAGTGACAATATTTTTTTCTAGGCATTTAAACTTGGAACTCTTAAAAACTTGTATTTTCGGTGATAACACAAAATACAATGTTGTAATTAGAATTAGATGAGAAATTCTGTTTATACCTACAAGTTTATATAAAATAAAAATCAACTGAATAACATAAATAATTTTTATGAGCTTTTGAAATTCAAAAATATTCAAAATAATTAATTCGAGAAATATTTGACATGATATGTTAAAATGTTCTGATATAGTTCGGTTTGGGTCTATATTTTTGATGTCGACACACTTTTTATAGTTGTATACTCTTATAACGGTATAACGTTAATTTATTTTCACTATTAGTAATAATTATTTTAAAAGTTATACATGACTCTTTAATTTTATAGATGCTGCATTTAGTGAGTATTTGTTTTTCATATACATTTTATATCGACGTGTCTAATTAGTTTAAATTTATTTAATATAATCATTCATAAAAAAATACTGGTGTAATAGAATGTTTCTATTAATAAGAAATTATATATTTTTTTTTATAGGTGATGAAGAAAGGCCAAGTAAATTTTTAAAATTTTTATACTTTGATTTATTGATTTTAATTATAAATTGAGAGTATTAAGTGCTACTGTTGTGATGTATATCTTGCATTCGTAACTGAAATTGAAATAGAAATTTTAAATAAAGTTATTGTCATTTGACCTCGATACGTGACGGTTAAAAATCTTGAGAATATCTAGTACATAAATTCAGATGAAGGAAAAGGATTACCGATTAACGCAGCAAAAAATAGTTTTATATTCCATCTCATATTTATATATTGTATTATTGTTTAGTAAATATTTTTATCACTTCTCGTCTACATTTATATCTTTGATTGGGATTGGTGTATTATAATTTATAGTGTCAATTAGATTCTGTACATAGACAGTCCATATTGGCAATATAATATACAGGATGATTCTTTTATAAAATAATACTCATTATTTCAAAAAGTATTAATGTTTTTGAAAATATTTTTTTACATAGTTTCAAGTTGTTAAAAGACAACGTTTTTATTAAAAATTTATATTTTTAAATATTTTTTATCCTTATAATTTTTTAAGTTTTTTACTTTTTTGAATGACAACATAATGTTTTAATTTCATATTCCAAAGAAGAAGAATTTTCTGAATATTTTGATACATAAAATTTGAATTTAGGGTGAGTAGTTTATGAGTTATACTTATTTAAAGTTTAGACAATCGGAGTAGTGGATAAACATTTTGCGGGGTAACCCCGTACCACAACACTCCACACAAATAATCATTAAATAAGTATAACTCATAAACTACTCACACTAAATTTAAATTTTGTGTATCAAAATACTCAGAAAATTTTTCTGCTTTGGAATATGAAATTTAAACACTATGTTGTCATTCAAAAAAGTAAAAAACTTAAAAAATTATAAGGGTAAAAATATTTAAAAATATAATTTTTTAATAAAAACGTATTTTTTTTTAACAATTTGAAACTATATAAAAAAATATTTTCAAAACATGAATACTTTTTGAAATAATGAGTTTTTATGATAAAAGAAGCACCCTGTATATATATATATATATATACGTGTCACTTTGTAGTGGCGTGTTTCCATAAGTCTTAGTATTTGACATACCGTAGATAAAGTTGTTACAAAATCCGAATTTTTTGTGTCACCCGTTTATTGCATCTTATGTATTTAATTCATCAATAAAATAATATATTTTTAATACTATCTCTGCTAGATGGCATGTTTCTATTCGATATTATATATTATAACTATAATGTATATTATGATAAGTTATATTTTTATTATGTTATTATGGTATTGATAATAAAATATTTTAATTTTTTTTAATAGATTTATCACGTAAGTTAAATTTCAATAATATTGTTTAATAAGGTTTATTTCAATAAATTATATTAACCATAAAAATGAATTAATCATACCTACATTATGTTTTTATTTTATTTAGCTGAATTATTTGGTGCGTAATTTCTTTGTTATAAATCATTGCATTGCGCATTATATAAATAATATATTATATAAATATTTTTATTTGATACGTTTCTCGTTAGAAATTTTATAAATAATAATCACTTATCAAAAACAGTAAACTACATAAATTTAAAAAACAGATATGCTGGTCTTGAGCCATTTTTATATTTTAAAGTTCAAAATAGTAATTTCACTATTTCGAATTGCTTAAATCATTTTAATATATCCATAAACTTTTTTTTTTTTAGTGGTATTTGGTATGTATTTTTTTAACGTTCAGAATTTAGTTCTTCATTTTGAACACTATTGTAAATTTAGTTTTATATAATATTACAATTTTATTAATACTTTGATATTAACTTTATACTTAATTTTTTTAGATGAGATTGGTAAATATTTATTTTTTGTTTTTCCATTTTTTTTTCTCTTGATGAATATCATTACGTGATTTTTACAATGAAGATATATTTATAAGAATTAAAACATAGAAAAGCTTTTAAATTATAATTATAATAACAGATGTTTACTTAAAATAAAAGGCACAAAATTATTAATTATTAATTAATACATTTTAATTTAAATTTTTAAAAATGATATCATTGATTTAATAAAAATAAATAAGAATCTATCTAAAAGTCTCAATATTCTAGAATCTAGATAAATCTATCCATTATGTCAACAAAACTGGTTATCAGTGGCTCAACATAATCTACCTCCAACAGGATTATTTATGTATAAGTTATGGGTCACATGACTGGGCAGGACTACATTGTCTGTAGAATATAATATTATATTTGTACACATTAAAAATTATCTTAAATATTATTGTCCTCAGATAGGCGATGTAAGTATTATTTCTTTATTTTGTATATAATAAAGATATTTCACTTGAACAAGGCCTAAAAATTTAGAATATAAGTGAATCGTTTTGAAAAATGTGTGTTTTATATTTTATTTTTCGGTACAGAAAAATTCTTCTAACTGCAACATTCTGGGATTTTTTTTTTTATAAAATTGCTGAAGTTTATTACATTGATTTTAGCTGAAATAATTTGGGATGAAATTTAACCTTACAACGACGAAGACATTGGGATATTTACGTAACGCTAGTTCTCGAAAAAAATGATAAATGATCTTAGAAAACAATAAATCACCGGATCTAAATAAATCTGTTTGGTTCTAAAGTACAATGCTAATTCAAATAAGTTATATATATATATTAAAATGTGTTTAAGTCAGCAAAGAGTTATATAATATATTTTTTTAGTTAATAATGTAATATTTAGTAATTTTTCTGGTTCAATATTGTTAATTTATTAAATACTGTATATGTAATACTAGACATTTATTTAAATAGGGTGCTATGAAAGTGTTACAGACTAAATACGAAAGTACATATTCCCTGTTGTAGTACTACGATAACTATACGGTAATCTGAGAATCGCATGAATTTCTATAATGAATTGGAAAATGGTAGACACAAATATGGAGTAGAGTTTATGGCCAGTAACGCAATACTACCACATTGGAAACTGATACATAATAGAACTGTAGTAAAATGAATTGCATCCAGTAGGAATATGGTACTTACTTATAATAAAAGATCAAAATCATGAATTTCTTAGTTGGACAATACCCTTTTGAACTTTTTTAATATATTAAGAGTAAAAAAAAATTATTAAAACCATATACACAATTAAAATTCGGTAGATAATATATTTATAAAACATCTTGTCTTATCTATTATGTACATTTTAAGTTTATTGTTTTTTTCATTTATTACATCATCGCTAACAATTATATTACGTTATTTTTGTAGATAACCTAAGTATGTACATGTGTATTTTTTTAATTGATATTTAACTCAGCTATTATATTATTGTAATCTAATTATAATTTTTTGGTTCTAATAACCACAGTGTCAATTCCTTTAGGTATTATCTACATAGTAAAATATATTAGAAATACCTTATATTCATTATGTAAATAACGAAATCCTTTTAAAGAGTTCAATATAAAATTATTAATTATTGAAATACCAGATCTTATTTCTCTAGAAATATACATTTAAAAAGTTCTAACCAAGCAAAAAATAATAATTTAACAAGCAAATGACTCCACCGTAGAACTTATTGATTCTTAACTGACATTTTTTTTTTTAATTTAAAAAAAAATATTATTGTGTGAAGTTTGATCAGATTTGCTATATAAAATTACAGAATATTTTGAAACGATAATAAATCATAATTTTTAATACATTTCAAAAGTTATTGGTTATTATAACTAATTAATATATTGATTATTATTAAATTTTTTTAGATCTGGTTAGTGGTACGTAAATTTAATATTATTAGTATTATTCTATTTTTTTTTTATAAAATTTCAAATGTACATTAACAAAATGGGTGTGCTTAAAAAAAAAAATTGTGAATTTGATTTTTTTTTAAATCCAGTTTTTTTTTTTGTATAGGCTAAACGAAGAAACCAATTTATAAAATTTTAAATTAACTATTAGGTAGTCTTGTTGAAATTATTATCATTGTGATCTCGATATCGATTTGTTTTGAATTGCTCTTCTCGGACGCTATAGGCACGTGCATATTTGTTTATCTTCACGATATTTAAAAAGTCGTATATTTTGTATAATATTCATATTCTTTTTGCTCTCACTGATTGTAATTTTTAAAGTTCGCATGTTGTGAACCATACAACACCATCAATCTTGATCATCATATCAGATGGTAATAATATGCATTTTAAAATGATGTCTGCTAAGTAGTAGACCAACATTTTACAAGTTATCATGTACTACTTCACTCTACTCATCGAATACACGTCCAGTAATCAATTTCGATTTATCGAAATACCCTGAAAAATTTTCTGCTTCAGAATATAATATTAAAATATTATATCGTTATATAAAAAATATAACTTAAATATGTTATTTTCACAAAAAATGATGTACCTAAACAAAAAAAAAAAAAAGGTTTATAAAGTTTAATACATTTTAAATAATGATTGTTTTTTAATTAAATAATTATTCAGTACAAAATATATATTTTTTACATATTAAAAATTAACCAAAAATTATTGTCTGCAGATGTCCGAGGTACGTGTTATTTTTATTTTATTTTATTTATTAATTAGAATTAATCGTGTACTTTTAAAAAATGATATGAATTTGCAGTAATTTGTTTACCTTTAGATAATTTGTTCTGTCCTATTTTATTTACTACATGCAGTTATCTAGCCAGTAAAGTTTGTAGTTAAAATTAATGAAACAACAATGGATAAATGAGAATATTTACACAACGTCAATTTTTAACAACGCTAATTTTTTTTGTCATTCAACATGAAATCATTTGATCTAAAAAGGAGTATTCGATTTTAAACTACAATATTAATATCGGGAAGTTATAAACTTCATAACTTTTTTTTTATATTTATGATCGAACTGATTTCTGAATAGCAGTATAAAAAAATTAAAACGGACTTTTGATACGTTTTTAAATTTTTGACTGATATAATAATATTTTTCAACAGAAATATTTAAAATCATAATTACTTAAAACAATATATAACAGTTTATTTGTATGTTAATATTTTAAAGGATTTTTTTTATTGAAAATATTATCATTTATAGGAAATTCTATTATAAATATTTAGTAAAACGTATGGTTATTCGTTATTAAACTACAAAAAAATAAGAAAATCGTTTTTTGTCTTTCCATAACCGTTTTCTATAATGTACCGACAAGCGACTTTACCGACCCAATTTTCAAATAGAAACTAGTCACAAACTTATAAATATAACATTTTTTATATAATATAATAAAAAGTGATTTTAGACACAAAAAAAACAATATAGTAAATAAAAAACTTTCACATCGTTCCTATGTCAATATATTCATCGCTCGGATTGCTATACAAGAATATTGTCTCCACTCAGTTTGAAGTGAATGTAGCTCTACTAAGAAATAACTAAATATTTAAAAATTTGAACTTAACTATTAGGTAGTCTTGTTGAAATTATTATCATTGTAATCTCGATATCGATTTGTTTCGAATTGGGCTTCTCGGACGCTATAGGTACGTGCGTATTTGTTTATCTTCACGATATTTAAAAAGTCATATATTTTGTATAATATTCATATTCTTTTTGCTCTCACTGATTGTAATTTTTTAAGTTTGCATTTTGTGCACCCTACAACACCATTAATCTTGATCATCTTATCAGATGGTAATAATATGCATTTTAAAATGATGTCTGCTAAGTAGTAGACCAACAATTTACAGGTTATCATGTACTACTTCACTCTACTCATCGAATTCACGTCCAGTAATCAATTTCGATTTATCGAAATACCCTGAAAAATATTCTGCTTCAGAATATAATATTAAAATATTACATTGTTATTTAAAAAATATAACTTAAATATGTTACTTTCACAAAAAATTATATACCTAAACAAAACAAAAAAAGTTTTATAAAGTTTAATACAATTTAAATTATAATTGTTTTTTAATAAAATAATTATTGAGTACAAAGTATATATTTTTTACATATTAAAAATTAACCAAAAATTATTGTCTGCAGATTTCAATGGTACGTGTTATTTTAATTTAATTTAATTTATTAATTAGAATTACAAAAAAACAATATAATAAATAAAAAACTTACACATCGTTCCTATATCAATATATTCATCGCTCGGATTGCTATACAAGAATATTGACTCCACCCAGTTTGAAGTGAATGTAGCTCTACTAAGAAATAACTGAATATTTGAAAATTTTAGATAATTCATAAATCTTAATTATTCTTAATAGTTATTTTATTATTGATAACTCATTTGCAATTGTAATTACTTTTTATTAGGCAATATTATTAAAGGTACGTAAATATTATTAGTATTTTCTTAATAAATTTAATTTGTATGTATAATTTTGTTGTAGAAATTGTTTATTACATAGTTTCTAGTGAATAAAACAACATATTTTGTAACGGAACAGTCGTCCTACGATATAAAACGGTCTAAGTAATCGATATATGTTGCGCCGTCTGCCGAGTTCGGTTCGCCGGTCAAGTAGCCGCTTGCTTAAGCTACGCGCTGCCGGTGATCAACTCCATGCCTTTCAATTGTGTCCCTTTCTTAAAGCCCACATTTGTAAATTGGATCGGACAAATTCATCCGGACACACCCGAGAATTATCGCCCTCATCGGCTCACTTGCATAAGCCCGGCCGACGCGATAGCGACGCTACTTTCGCCTAATTTTAAAAAATAAATAAAAACTAGACGTACGCCTTTTTAATTACCGATACAGTCGGTCCATTCGGACGTATCTGTTTAAATTTCTTAATAAGTTTTATTTTTTTAAATACTTTGTATTACAGTGAAACCTCTCAATAGTGAACCCTTCTTCATAGTGGACACTTTTAAATTCCCCGCAAAACTGTATGTTTATATTAGAAAATTTAACCTTTTAATAGTGGACACTCCTAATAGTAGACGTGGACACTACAAATTGGTACTAAAATTAAAAATGACCTCCCATCAATTAACACAATATTACATGTACATATCGAAAATGTTTAAGTAATAAAAATACTATATTTTTATTTTATACCTTTTTTTTTATATATAATCTTATCTTAATGGTTTTCCTATTTGAAAAATGACAATTGGTTCGGTTATGTGTTAGGTAAGAAGATGAGATCACATTTTTAATGGTAGTCAATTTGCAAATTCATTATGAAGAGCAGATAAAATGTACACAAAAAGAGATTACTGATTTTTTTAATTGTGCATAATCATAAAATATTTTTATACTCACCTTTTTACTACATAAATATTGTATATTATAAAATAAATAATAAATTAATATTTCAATATAAACCAATTGTCCGCTTTATATAGGTTTCACTGTATTAAACATGAAGTGGATAAATAAAAATATTTACGCAATATCAATTTTCGACAAAGCTGATTTTTTTTGTTATCCAATATGCAATTATTTAAAATAAATAGAACTGTTATATTTTAAACTACAATATTAAAATCAGCAGGTTATAAAATTCATAACAATTTTTTTAATTTATGCTAGAATTTGTGTCTTAATAACTGTATGAAAAAATTAAATGGAACCTTTTATACATTTTCAAATTATTGAATATTAAAATAATTCTTTGTGTAACAGTTGATAGATACAAAAAATAGTATAATCAATAAAGAACGTACACATTGTTGTAACATCAATAAATTCATCTCTCATAGTAAAATTTAAACATATTATTGTCTCCACTCAGTCTGCAGTGAATGTATCTCTACTAAGGAATAACTGAATATTTTGAAATTTAGCTAATTCATAAATCCTTATACATATCATTCATTATTATTAACAATATTTAAATTATATTTTTTTAGCAAAAATGAGTTGTAAGTAAATATTATTAGTATTTTATAATTTTTTTCGTATGTACAATATTGTTTTAGAAAATATTTTTTTACATAATTTCCAGAGAATAAAACAACATATTATTAATAAGTTTTATTTCAACTGTCTTTTGATACTTTAAAATCGATTTTCAGACGAGTAAATTATAAATTATATCATATTATGATTTCGTTTATCTTATTAATTAAATTTAAAAATTATATAATATGCAGTAATAAAAAAGATTAAACCTATTTTCATATACATATTTTATTATGATACGAAGAAAATAAAACCTAAAATATGCGATAAAAAATTTGAAATTTGAAATATTTTTATCGAAAAATAAATAAGTATCGAATACTATTTCTCCTACCTATATCCCAATAAAATATGCAAACGCATTAAGTTTTGAGCTCCGGTACATTATGTATTTCAAATTAAAGTTTGCAGAGTAATAGAACAATATTTTACAATGTATCCTGTACCATTTCACTCTACTCAACAAATACTCGCTCGATTATCTATTTTGATGCATCGAAATACTCCAAATAGTGTATCTCTCCAAAATATAAGATTAAATATGACTGCTGTAATTCCAAAAATTTAATTTTTAGATCATGTATTTCAAAAGAAAATTATGTAAAAAAATATTTTAAAAAACTATAATACATTTTATAAAATGTTTATTTTTCAATAAAATAACAACTCTGTATAAAGTATATATTTTGTACATATTAAAAATTAACTTAAAAATTATTGCCTGCAGTTGCCCCAGGTATGTGTTATTATATTTTTTTTTTTCGTATAAATTTATGATATTTTGCAAGACATATGGCCTACAATGTTTTATTTGATATGAGAAAATATTATGTGGTTTTTATTTCATTGATTGAAATAGTAAAAATGCTTCTTTCTCAATATTCTGATAAATACATTACGGTACACCGAATCATCGGTTTACTCTTTTATCATTCAGCACTGATACCGATAAAATATTATGTAGCTATAATTTATAAATTAAACTGTACCGATTAATTAAAACTAATAAATCGCTAAATTTTAAAAATTATCTCATACTAAATATTTTTAAATTACGATAATTTATAAAACACCTTAATTCATTCTATATATTTAATATAAATTTATTATTAAAATGTATAATAACTTTTTTTCAGGACTACCTGCAGCCAGTAATAATTTTCAAATCAATATTTATTATTTAATTAGTTCACCAAATCACTGTTTACACCTAAATACCGTTATTTTTTAATTATGATCTTAATTAGAACTGTTTGGTTCTAAATTATAATATTAAAATGGTTAAATAAATCAGAGATTACCAAAAATTATTTTTATATATTCATTATGTAATATATTTTAATATTTATTTGACGGTTCAATATTTTGAATTGCTGCATTACCAAATTTGCATGCTTCTCTGGAAACATACAAATATATGCTGTTTAAAAATGTTCTCACTGATTGAAAAAAAATTATTAAAAACCAAATATTTCTACCGTAGAACTTCTTAATTACTAATTAATATTTGTGTATTCTGTATTTAATTTAAAAGAAGATATTATAAAGTTTGAAGTTTAAGTAACTTTCCTACGGAATTACTGAATATTATGAAATTTTTATAGTTCATGAATTGTATTAATATTGATGACCTCGATTTTTATACATTATTATTAATACAATAGTAATAATTTACCTTATAATAGAAAAATCATAAATATTTTGTAACAATTATATATTACTTTTTATATATTATTACAGAAATACAACGTGCGTATTTAGTTATATTTTTTAACAAATAATTTAAAAAATAGATTGCAACTTTGATCTTAAACTAGAACATAATTATATTTAAATTGTCTATATTATTAAATATATAATATATAATATGTTATAAATATATTAATATATACATATTATATTAACACAATGTATTAATTAGTATGTTATTGATTTTATTCCTAGAGTTTACAAGTAAGTGTAATATCTATTTATAAACTTAAAACATATATGGATATTTCTAGCTAAATTTATGAAATATGTGTGATATAACTTTTATAATGATTATGAATCTTTACAATTAGTATTATACAGAACATTTTAAAAGTGTGTGTGTGTGTACATTTCGTTTATTTTCTATACTTGATTTATGTTAGAATCACACACATATTATAATATCACATTAAAATGACAGTTTATAATTTTTCTTTTCTAGTTGGAGTAGTATGGGGTACGTACGTTTTTAATTTAAGTGTGTATAAAATATATATTTTATAAGTTATAACTATTAAAGTGCGTTTTGTACTTTGATATATCTAAAAAATAATATGCATTTGAATTTTGAATTTATTTCATCTATTTAAAACGTATGTAAAATATAAAATAAATTCTATTAAATAGCAGAATATTTTGATTTGTATAAATAAATCATCTCACAAACACTCATGTTTAAATTGTAATTGTTTAATTATAAAATATATTTACTTGAGTGAGTCACAATGATGGTATAGCGTTAAATATCAAATCAATGACATACAAAAATCTTTTGTGATCTTTGGCGATCTGTCAGCCTATTACTAAGTATATTGTTTTTAATATTACTATTCGTAAATTTATTATACTATGAGTTTTATGGTAGGTTGGTTAAATTTTTATTCGCAATTATATCATCATTTGTTGTGTTATGTATACATGTATTTATTATACTCATATTTATTATATGATATTGTACATTAATATTATTGTTATTAACGTACGTGTCAATCAGTTGGAAAAAATATTATCAAGATAATTATTCAAATTATTTCTGAGAAACTTCGTATTCTATTCACAATCAAGCCCCGGATATAAAGATTTCACATTTTATAATTTTTCAACTGCAAAAGTGTTTTTAAAATAATGATTGTCAATATTTACTTATAGAGATAGATTGCATCTATTTTTTTTAAATTAATTTTAATAAGCCTATAAAATAACTTTTTTGCGATATTGAATTACATGTTTTAGATTTTTGACTGTAGGAATCATTTTTAATGATATTTATAGGAATACATTGAAAAATGCTAATCTCAATAAGAGTTATAATATTTGGAAAACTATGCTATGTATAGGAATCCTTATATGTATTGTCATTGACTGCAGGTAAATACATAGGCAAGATTTATATGGAAGTTTAGGTTTTTTATTTCGTAAAGATCATGTAAATAATATGGATTAAAATGTATGATTGATCAATTAAGTATGCGTATTACGGTGTAATTGTTTAAATTTATAATAATAAAGTCTAAAAATGCAATCAACTATATAGTTTTGAATAGTGGTATTGGTATAATTGTAAAATATGTGATTATGTTGTTATTTTTATATGGACAAACTTCAATTATATCACCTCCTTTTTATATCTAGATATTTATTTGTTGCTATTATCCCGTATATCAATTTTCCAGATATTTGTTTAGTTGTATACTTATATACAATATTTATACCATTAAATACTTAGATAATTATCATAACTTTTTTTATTTTTAACAGCTATGGCAGAGGATTACAAAGCTAATATCAATTCTATAAAAAATGAACCATGTATGTATAATTGTGTAGCATTATAAACTGTTACAACCAAAATATTACCTATGGCTAAATGTAGTATAGTGGATAACCGGTGCCCACAGGTTAATATGGGCATCCGCTTAATATGTGCAAAATGGTCTGGTCCCAATAAAAATGTATATTAACAAAGTTAAAAATATGGACACTCGATTCAGTTTATATAGGCAATTTTTATTTTATCATAGTGTTAGAATATACACATATGTATTTAAAAACGACTAATTTTATCGGGTTTCGTCATACCTATCTATGAGATTGTGTTTATCGAAAGTAATAAAAAGCATTACCATTTAAACCGTAAAACCCTTTTCTGTATATTGTAGAAAAACGGCACAAATAAGTTTTTCGTAGTTTCTATTGTTGAAAACAATGTTACAACGTTACTACATACACCGCCAGTTTCGACACAAAAAGGCGAATAGTTTTGATGTAAGGTACATCTACCTTGCGGTAAAATTGTGAACTTCGGATGAAAAATCTTAGGTAAACAAAAATACTATCTTGTAGTACTTTTTGTCCGGAATATTTTAAAAATAAGTATAGATTTTTAAGTATAATATTTATTGAAATATATCATAAACTAATTTTGAGCCCAAAATAACCCCCGATCAACTTTTAGAGGTAGTTTCACTTGAATATTTTATTAAATATTTTTTTAAAACAATTGCGGTTTTTATGAGCAACCCCTAATGTGGGAAAACAGAGTTGGTCCCAACGTGCCCACATTAAGCGGAATCCACTGTACATATTGTGATGATATGATTTATTGCAACATTATAACTGGGTTCTGTTATAATTTGTATTTATATTTTTCAAGTAATAATCAAATATATACAAATAATTTGAATCAGTATTGGCCACGGAATAATGTAGTGATTGACTTTACCTGTGATCCCAGAATTATTGCTCGGACGAAGTATTGAATACAATAATACAAAGTTTGAGATAAAGCCTTACGTTCATATTATTTGTATATAAACGATTCTTAAGATATTATTTTGGTAAATTTTCAACTAATCTATTTCAAATAAATTTTTTAGTATTACAATCCATAGAAGGCCTAGTGAACAGATATTGTATTTTTTACAATTCAAAAAATGGTGTGATTCAAAAAAACTATTATAAAGCAAAATTTGAAGCGGTTGTTACGGCGATGTTTCCTGTACCGCAATGATGTGATGATGACTATTTCGGGTGTCAATGAAACTTTCTTTTCAAGAAAAAGTTTTATTTAATGAAATATGTAGTCCATATTTTACTTTTTTTTTTTAAATAATTAAATTAAATTTATGTTCTATTGAGTACCTTTATCCTTATTATCCAGTATAAGAACTTTAAATATTACATGTTTACAATCAAAGAAAAATACATTACCTAATTAAGAATCATTTTTGTAAATAAAATGCAATAAAAAAAAAAATATATTTTTGTATATTTAGATTTATGTTATATTTCTATTTTATATAATTAAATGGAATAGAATTTTTCAACAAAATCTATTTTTTCAAAATAAAATTTAGTTTTTTTGTCGTTATTTGTAAATAACTTAATAATACACATAAAAATATGTTTGTACTGATGAGTGTGTCATTCTGTATATTTAAGTTTAGATATGTATATTATGGACTTAAAACTAAGCAAGTAACTAAACCATACACAATCTAGTAAAAAAGGCATAGGATGCTAAATAGTTTTAAGGGAAAATAACAAAAAAAATTTTTGGAAAATTTAAAAAAAATATATATAGATTATATATAAAATATTAAAATATTTTTTTTGTTATAAAAACTTTACTTGTTTCATGTTATAAAAAGCATTCAATTCAAATTGTTCAATAAAAAAAAAAAAAAGATTCACTAAGTACAATCTTAGTATAGTTAAAAAGTAAAAATAAATTGATTGTCTGTAATTACACATTTGGGTATTATAATTATTTAATTACCTTAAAAATATATCATAAATCCGATTTTAGCGATTGATATATAGTAGATTATGACTAAAAATAAATTACAAAGATATAGCAGCCTACAATTAATGCAATACACATAACTCAGTTATACATTTTTATGTTCACCTACATTAAAATAATGAAAATATTAATAAAAATAATAAATTTACCATAAGAAACTAAAATATTGAGGAATTTTACTTTGAAAAGCATGGTTAATAATCTTTTTTTAGCATTTCCTTTGTATACATAACGGACATAAATACTTCATTGATCAGTTATTATAATATTGTTCGTGCACCGATACCAAAGTCCAGCCGATATACGTTTGTGAACCGGCCGTATCGTCCCCTCCACCTGCTAGTATATTGTCACCAATAACGCTCGTCCGCCTTAATCAGTTCAATAATTCAGTTGTCCAGCGGGCAGCGGCCTTTTCCACTTTACGGCCTATCGTTGCTTCTCTTTGTTTGGCTGATCTACGGCTCCTCGTTACCTTGTCACCAATGATTAATATAATCATTTTTTAACCTACCCTTAGTAGTTAGTATACATAACGAACATAAATACTCCATTGATAAGTTACTGTAATATCTCGAGTGCAATCCACTTATAGAGAAAATTGATAAATGGTTTTGTTCATAATAGATTATTTTAATAATTGTATTAATAGTTGATTTTGACGTAAAACCAACCAAACTATACTTAGTCCAGGACTTTTAACGATGTAGTACAAACACATAATAAAAATACACACATACACACATCATCTTAAAACCAAAACATTTATTGATCCATTCCGAATTTTAAAATAGGAAAAATAAGTATCACTCTATATAATATTTGTCAAAAAGATCATTGGAAATGTTATATTTTAATTAATTTATATTTAATTATCTTGTAAATTTAAATCAGTATATATGTATAATATTTAATATAAGGTTTTTTTAATATTGCTATTAGGCAATCATTTAATTTATAACTATTATTACGTCGTAGGTTAAATAAACATTTACCAAACACGTTGCATTTTAATATATCATTGTACAATTTTGGGTGATGAGTTTATTATAGTTCTGATCTATATATTTATCGAAGGTATCATTCCATACACACATTCCGTATAGTGCCTGTAAAATAGCACAGAAAACCGTTTTCATATTCTTTGACGATAAAGTATAATGTTTAATATTTTATTTCTACCAAACTTATTCCTTAATTTTTAATCAACGAATCTATAAAAAAATTCTATTTTAAAAACTAATCGATGGTGATACCCAAATACATCACTGATTCAGCACCTGTTGGCTCTTATATTTCTACATAATTACAATATTACAATTATGAGTACCTACCAGATGTATATCTTTGATATGTGTCATCATATGTTTTAACGGGTTCATTAATATCAAGACTGTTAACTTTTTGTATGGAAAAAAAGATATTACATATTGTTTAATTAAAATGTATTTCCAGAGAGTTTACATTAAACTATACATTAATAAATGAAAGAAGTTTTGTTGCTTTACGCATTAAATTAAATTTAATTAAACTGAATTAGAATCGTAGTGTCATTGGCAATACAGAAAATAGAACATTCAAGTCCCAAATATCTAAAATTTATGTATACAATAAATAAACAATAAAAGTCCCAAAACTGTACCTAGCAGAAAACCATAATATAAACTATTTAAGTTTCTTAGTACATTATTTACACGAACCTAACAATTTAGAAAAATTAATTGTTTATTTGTCATATAGAAAAAAAATTTGAAATCGGTTAGGTTCTTTTAAATTAACGAGAGAAAATTATATTTAAAAAAAAATCAGCATAATAGTACATAAAAAGTACACCACTCATTGAAATTGTACTTAGTATTTATTTTTACGTTTTTGTTATTATTCAATATGTTCAATATCCACTGCTAATTATATCCCAGTTAATTTTAACTCCATGGTGATCTAAATCAATTATAGACTTGTCTGAATAAAGTTTAGAAATGTTGTAGGTATTTAAATTATAATGGGCCTAAAAATAATTAAAAGGGCCTAAATAATAAATCTGATAATAATACAATGAAACCTCTAAATACTGGACACCCTAAGTCGCTGAAATATCGTCCTTTATTTGAAAGGTATTTAGAGGAATAAATAAGGAAAAAAAAAAGTGAAATTATAATTAAATTGATTTATACTAATGTCATATACATAGGTACATAATAAATTTAATTATTTTTTATGTATTTTAAAAAATTCAAAGGTAAAAAGATAAAAAAAATTAATAATATAAAAATTAAAACATATATTAAAAATATAGATTTCTTTAGAATCTATAATTTTAAAACATACTCCACGGATAAGGGTTCGTGATAATATAAGTGTCCAAGGTCCGCCAATTGGTGACCCATAGCTACTTTAGATTGTTTCGTATTTTGACAGGAAGTCATTTTGTATGTTAATGCATTTTATAATTCCGCAAATGTACGGTATTAAAATCAAAAGTTATTGTCAAGCATTTAAAGGTGTAACTCCATGTATATTAAATAAGTAAATTTTCGTTTAGTATGTACTATTTTTATTAACGTGCTATTAATAATAAAATTCTTTCAGTGCACATTACAAGTATTATTTTGAATATCATTATATTTAAGATATAAAATAAGCCAAACATGTCTAATTATTGATAAAAACCTCATATGTACATCGTGTTCTAACCAGCAACAGAAAATCTATTAATAAAAAATGGAAATCTTTTTCTGGATAACTAACATCGTAACAATTCCCCCCCTACCACCTAAAATTATATTAAAGGGATCTTTTTCGGGTGGTTTTCATTTGGACGAATGACCCAAAATAACATATAGTTTGGGCGAATTTACACATATCGAAATTTACACGGGACACTAATTTATTTAATACATTGTTTGAGTGAGTTATATAAATATATTTTTATAAAAATGTGTTTAAAATAATACGTTTTCCTTCCTATTTTTAGAGACTTCGGACTCTCAGTTAACTTTACTGGTATGGTTAAAAATGTATTATATTGTTATTATCTTAACTAAATTTTTTTTTATTAGCATGGTGTCTCTCATATGTCCATTTGTTTAATAAAATGTATTATATTCTTATACAAATTATCGTAATAATATAATGTATTAAAAATCCTAACTAATTATAATAATTAATAATAAGCATGGTATCTCATTCCCATTTTTTTTTTTATTATAATCGATTATTGTTTATTTTCCGGTTTGATATACTTCCCATGATTTGATGTATATGAAAGATGTATATATTTTTAATATATTGAAAGATGAGGTCATTAAGAGTATAAATAAATTTGCGCCATTAAGCAGTCAACCTGTTAACCCAGATTCCAGTATTTTTTCGATAAATATAACTAAATAATTGTTTACACATGTGTTAAAATAATATAGGCTAGGTAGCTAACCAATTGACTGAAGAGATCCTCGCTGAGAGCTCAAAATTATACAACGAAAATCCGTAGACAAAATATCCAATAATTATCTCCCCCTAAACCAACGAAACTTAACAAATTGTTGATCTTAATTAATTCAAGACAGATGACGATCCAATAAACAGCCATTTAGCATTGCTGCGAAACCATACACGTGGATACGACTAAATCAGCTGACACTCTCAAATGTATAAAAATACAGATTTCTTAGTACTTCTTTTGCATGAGATTTCTCTAACTTCAATATAGGTATCATAAATTATGCAATATAGTATATCAATATTTAAATGAAAAGGTTGCATAATACTATCCTTAGTGATGAGTTTATTGTAGTTCTGAGCAAACCTAAATATTTATTGAAGGTACAACCTCATAGACACATTACGTATTAAGACTGTGAAATAGCAAAGAAAATCATTTTTATATTGTTTGGTGATGAAATTTTATTTAATCTTAAATCTACCAAATATACTCCTTATTTTTTAATCGCTGAGTCAATATGATTATATTTTTTTATATTAGATAATTGTGAAAGGTAGACCATTAGTTATATATTAATCTCCATAATGGTCTAAATACACTTATCTGAAGAATGTATAGAATATAAATGTATATTGTATTTAAAATTTAAATTATACTTGGCCTAAAATTGTTTAACAATCCTAAATATTAATACTGACAATAATATTAATGATCATAATCTGTTGAGATTGTTGATAAAGTGATAAGTGTCATCAATATTAAAATTCTATCAGTGCACAATGCAAGTGCATA
Organism: Rhopalosiphum padi; assembly: GCF_020882245.1. NCBI lineage: Eukaryota > Metazoa > Arthropoda > Insecta > Hemiptera > Aphididae > Rhopalosiphum > Rhopalosiphum padi. The sequence goes on along the minus strand of NC_083600.1, from coordinate 46,976,338 downwards.
AATAACGTAATTTAATATCAGGTTTTCTTAATTTTTATTTTATTTTACATTGTTGATTCAATAAAATGTAAATTACTATTCTCGGATAGGTAGAAATGGTATTTATTCATTATAAAAATTAATGAAAAAATCTTATATCAAAATATATCAACAAGTTGTGTGTTCTTTATAATAATAATAAATTAATTGAAACGCCCTTAATATTGTTATTTGTTATTACATTTGAATTCACTTGTTTTGTTTTCATAATATATATCGTTCGTTGCCATTCGTTGGCTACTGTAGTCAACAATCCTGTTTATATATATATATATATATATTGTATCGTCATTTTTCCACGAGAACTCTGTCGTTTTTTTTAAGGAATTTCTTATGACATATTACGTCAACTTGAAATCGATGTTGTAATTATTTCAACAACTCCGTTAGTCGATGACATTGTTCGATGACTGCAACCATTCAAAACATTGAGTGCCGAATATCATCGTCAGTAACATATTAACATCATCCATATTAGTGAGTACCTATGCCCTATAAAATTATTCATCAGTTCCTCATCCTGTCTTCGTCACCAAACCGCCGATTACCAAATCACCATGAAACTCGATTGTTGGCCCGATGTCGGGACTGGTACCAGAGTACTAGAATTCCTGAGAAATTGTCGTCGTCGTGTAGTGCTAGGTTGTCTATTGTGTCTCGTCACTTGAGTGTGGCATATGAGTTGTCTATCCCGATCATTTTTTTAGTTTTATTCTCAGTTGTCGATAATTCTCGGTTTTAACCAGTCGAGTGGTCCTTCAACTGTTTCATTGCGTTTGCGCGTAAAGTTGGGATAGTAATTGTATTGTATTTACATCCTATTTCACCATTTTATTTGACTATATATTTTAAATTAATATTGTAATGAAACAAAATTCTATTTTACTATGCTTCGGCGAGATAGGTTTCGGCGAGATGGGTTTTCGGCGAAATGGGTCCAAAAAGAATAATATTATGGCAGAAACTGGCCTTTTCAAATTTAAAGAAATAAAGATTTCTTAAGTATTCCTTTTGCAGAAATATCTCCAATTAGAACTTTTTATTTAGCTAATAAAAATATGTATATATTTTTAATATATTGAAAGATGAGGTCATTAAGAGTATAAATAAATTTGAGTCATTACACACAAAACGTGTTAACCCAATTTACAGTATTTTATTACTAAATATAACCATGTGATTGTTTACACATGTATTAAAAAATGTGAGTCAGGTAGCAAACCGCTTGACTTACAAGTTTTTCGTTGAGAGCTTAAAATTATACAACCTAAATCCGTGAACGAAATTTCCAATAATTACCACAACCTAAACCTGAGGTGGCAAACCTATAGCACGGGTGACGAAGGTGGAATGTTGAAAAAATTGAAAATACTAAAAATTAAGCTATTTGTAGAGTTTTGATAAAAACTATTATAAGGAATTCAAACAAATAAATTTTAAAAATTATAATTATAAAAAATGTATGCCTACACAATAAAATAATATATAATAAATCTGTAACTTTTTTTTATTCGTAGAAAATACAATTTCCTTTGGGCACGTGAAAAATTTTCAAAAACTGTACTGGAAAAATTTGGAAACTGACCCTAAAAAGGTTCGCCACACCTGCTCTGGTGCACGCAACGAATCTTATTGGGCTTATGTAATTCGGTGGAAATTTTGCGGAATCGTGTTATAGCTATGTAATTTACGCCAAAAACAACCAAAAAAAAAAATACACATGTCATTTGCGCCACATCTAAAAATGTATTTTGATAATTTGTGCCATTTTTGAAGTTTGTAATTTGCGTTAAATGAAATTAAAAAAAAACTAAATAAAAATGCATAATGTAATCTAAATTTTGAATTTATGCCATTGTTCACCTTATTCAAATTGTAATTAGCGTTACTAATATTATAATGATAAATAAATGTATATACGTAAAACAAACTCCATGTATATTAAATAAGTAAAATTTCCTTTAGTATGTACTATTTTTCTAATATAACATAATTTTTGAAATAAAATACCTAGCTACTTATGATACATAGATTACTCACTTTTCTTTTATACTTTTAGCTCAATGATGAAACTAAGCCATTTTTGTCAATTCTATTTTGTCTGTAGTCTTAGTATATTTGTTGAAAAGTTCCAACTGCTTTTTAATCTTAGAAGAATTTCGTTTTTTAAGATGTTTATTGGTAAATTTTAATTTTAATCAAAGGTTCTGTTTGAAATCCATTCTGTACGTCCAAAAAATGGTAAATAGTAGGATGTGGGTGATATAACTAGAAATTGAAACCAAAATTTTTTGAGCTATCTTAACCAATAGATTTGGTATATTCTTCATTATCTATATCATTGGTTCCTGACCATTTTAGTTGTGTAGACCACCAATTTTGAATAAAAAAATCTTTGATGCCCATCTACATAGGTAAACACATATACATATAATATAATATATGTATAAATAGGGCAGTTATTATAAATAAAATAATAAAATATTATTATGTACATAATAAAATATGTAATGCCATTATTTTAAATAAAAATTATATAATATAAATAATAGATATTAGTCGTGGGTTGTAGAGTAATAAACCTAGTTTGCAATATTAGTTACTAAATTTAAAAATACAACCATTTACACATATTATTATGTAAAAAGTACATAATATACAGCAGTATATGTCCCATATAGAAAAATTACAACTATTAAATACCATCGCAGTTAGTGGAGTACATTTTTGACGAAAATATTTTATTTGAACATAATATAATTGTATACTATTGATTTTAAAATAATATTATTTTATTTTGATATTAAAAAATAAGTTTATTTTTTTTTTAGAAATTGAAATATAACGATTTTAAGAGTATGAATAAATTAGCTTCATTACGCAATCAACGTGATAACCCAGTTTGCAATATTTATTTGCTAAATATAACTATGTAATATTATTTACACCTATATTAAAAATTTAGCTATCCTATACTCACCAGATGTATATCACTTGACATGTGTCATCGTGTATTTTAACGGGTTCATTCATATCAAGACAGTTAACATTTGTATGGAAAAGAGCATATTACATGTTTTATTAAAATATATTTCCAGAAAGTTTACATTGAACAAATCATTAATAGATGAAAGAATTATTGTTGCTTTAAGGATTAAATTAAATTTAGTTAAACTAAATTAGAATCGTAGTGTCATTGACGATACAGAAAAAAGAGCATTCAAGTCCCATATAAATAAGGTCATTTATATAAACAATACAGTCCCAATAATGTACCTAGCAGAACACATTAATATAAGCTATCCAAGTTTACTTAGTGTTGCATTTACACAAACCTGACGATTTAGAATAATTCATTGTTCATTTGTAATATGGAAAAATGAAATTTTTAAATCAGTTAGGTACTTTTAAATTAACAAAAGAAAATTCTATTTCAAAAAAATACGGCATAATATTATGGTAATATTCTATAGTTTTGGTCACTATTATGCTCGGCTATCCAAAACTTAATAACAAAAAAAGTACACCACTCATTGTAATTGCATTTAGTATTAATTTTATATTTATGTTATTATTCAATATGTTCAATATCCACTGCTAATTATATCCAAGTTAATTTTAACTCCATGGTGATCTAAATCAATTATAGACTTGTCTGAATAAAGTTTAGAAATGTTGTAGGTATTTAAATTATAATGGGCCTAAAAATAATTAAAAGGACCTAAATAATAAATCTGATAATAATACAATGAAACCTCTAAATACTGGACACCCTAAGTCGCTGAAATATCGTCCTTTATTTGAAAGGTATTTAGAGGAATAAATAAGGAAAAAAAAAAGTGAAATTATAATTAAATTGATTTATACTAATGTCATATACATAGGTACATAATAAATTTAATTATTTTTTATGTATTTAAAAAAATTCAAAGGTAAAAAGATAAAAAAAATTAATAATATAAAAATTAAAACATATATTAAAAATATAGATTTCTTTAGAATCTATAATTTTTAAACATACTCCACGGATAAGGGTTCGTGATAATATAAGTGTCCAAGGTCCGCCAATTGGTGACCCATAGCTACTTTAGATTGTTTCGTATTTTGACAGGAAGTCATTTTGTATGTTAATGCATTTTATAATTCCGCAAATTTACGATATTAAAATCAAAAGTTAGTGTCAAGCATTTAAAGGTGTTCGTTATTTAGAGGAGGTTTCACTGTATTTATAATTATAGTTTGTTGAGGTTATTGATACAGTGATATTACGTGTTATTAATATTAAAATTCTATCAGTGCACAATACAAGTATTATTTTGACTATAATTATATTAAAGATTTATAAGCCAAACATGTCTTATTATTGATAAAAACCTTAAACATAAAGCTCTAACTAGTTACAAAAAATCAATCGATAAAAAATGGAAAATTTTTTTTTAGATAACCAACATCGTAACAATTTTCTCCCAACCACCTAAAACTATATTAAACGGATTTTTTTTCCCAAACTCAGTATTATATTTCTTTTATGTATGAACATTGTAAATTTTTTGATGGGTAGAATAATTATGGTCGAAGCTCTGACACTTCCATATTTATAAAAATTCAGATTTGTTAGTACTTCTTTAGCATGGGATATCTCCAATAAAATTTTTTTACTTAGATAATAAAAAAAGTATATTTTTTTATACATTGAAATATGACGTTATTAAGAGTATAATTAATACATTTGAGTCATTGCACACTAAACGTGTTAACCCAGTTTGCAGTATTTTATTACTAAATATAACCATGTGATTGTTTACACATGTGTTAAAAAATGTGAGTCAGGTACCAAACCGCTTGACTAACGAGTTTCTTGCTGATATCTCAAAATTATACAACAGAAATTCGTCAACGAAATATCCAATAATTACTTCTCCCTAAACCAACAAAACTTAACCACTCGTCATCCTTAGTGACTCAAGACAGATGACGATCCAATACACCGCAATTCGGCTTGGCTGCGAAATCATAGACAAAACATAAACAAGACTTTTAACTTTTAATACGGAAAAAGATATATAACGTGTTTTATAAAACTTATTTCCAAAGAGATTGCATTCAACGAATATTTAATAGGTGACAGAATTGTGTTGCTTAATGCATTTAAATAATATTGAGTTAATCTGAATTAGAACCCGAGTGTCATCGGTGATACGGAATATAGAGCAGTTAAGATCTAAACAAAGAAGGTCATTTATGTATATAATAAACAATAAAAGTACTAAGACTGTACCTATCAGAACGCTAAAATATTAGCTTTTACAGTTTCTTAGTGTTTCATTTACACGAAAAAATAAGATATTAAGATATTAATCGTGGATCGTAGAGGAAAATAGTATTGATGAAAGACGTAGAACGCGACAATAACCAAGACGGAATATTCAAAATTTTGAAAATCCTAGGATTGGGGAAGGTTTTTTGACGACGATTTACAGTCGATATCTCGAATTTTATATTTTAGATTTATTCTAATTCTTACTGTAAAAATCTTTCTGTTGTCCAATTCTAAAAGTAAAGGGCGTATTGTATTAAGCTTTAAATGGCTTCAGACGAGTAGTGTCTCAAATACTGAATTATTATGTCCTTTTTTTTTTCGAATTACAAGAATTGAGTACCTTAATTTTTCTATGGTTACACTTAGTTAATTTAATAGATTAAAAAAAAACTAATCTGATAGACAAACTGTGTTATAGGTATAGTCAGTTTATTATATAAAAATATTTTATATTTTCCTCCTCAATACCTTTTTTGGGTCTGAAAGTGTTAATATGAAATATTCATGTAGACAAGAACTTAAATAATACCTTTTATACATTTTATACATATTTTATTCTTGTATAAAATATTGATTTTGAATTTATTTGCATGCAATTTAATGTGTAAAACATCATAAAACAGTTGGGGGACACAATTCGTGTACCACACTTTATCATTGGAACAAAAATAGTGTACGAGAAATTTTGTTGGGACAAAACTCATTAACTTCACTTTCCCCGGTATGCCTTCATTGGGTGAATTCTCCCTTCTGTTAATCAAATCTCATCAAATTTATTTATTGTATAACATGTGAATACATACTATAAATATATTAAATTTTGTTCACATAAAAAATATACATATGAATTTACTAGCAAAACGAAATAGTATTATTTAAAAATTATATTAAGAATACCATATTGTAATAATTATACAAACAATCGATTGTTGTAACTTTTGTAACGACACAACAACGATAAATTCGTCGAAACTAGGTTAATATAACATTTACGCAATATAATATCAACAATTAATCAGAAATAAAGAATAGTTGTTGACGTAATAGCATATTTGTTATTAAATATTTGTAAATTGTTTATTTATTTTGTATTGCATGGTGGGTTATGAAGGAATCAGTTATAAAATAACTTGAGAATTATTTTTATTATTAATTCATTTTTTAAAGTGTTCACATAATTTATATTCGTTGTGCGTACCAAATAATTGAAATGCATTTTACTAAGCATTTTTTTATAACTATTACAATTGTGGTTCTCGCAATTTTGGTTATTCCAACAACTGATGCTTTTCGACAAAGTTTAATCTATGAAAGCTATATGCATGAGTTTCAATGTATGTTCATATTTATCGATATTTAATAATAATAATTATGTGTGCACATAACTTATATAAATTCTTGTAATTTTAGTATTGAAGAGAGCTGGAGATGTTTTTGAACCGAAAAATGCTGGTATGCTAATATGTCTTTGTGTATAATAATTTTTTTTTTAAATTTGTATTTTATCGGTATACAAATGCTGTACTATAAAATAGTGTCAAGACCGTTAATAAATTAAATATAAATTGAGACAAAGTTTTACTATTGACTAGAGACAAAAATAACTTATACTGATCATTACTTTAAATATGTATACACTATTAATAAATAAGAATAAAAACGTTTTTTCAAATATTGTATTATATAAAAATTTGTTTGACACATCAAAATTGAACCTGGCTTTAGTCAAGCAATATAAATACAATGTTATATCGGTTTAGAATAAAATTAATATAATAATATAAATGTTTAAAATTTGAATAGTGTATCCAAAATATTTGGAGAGATAGTTGAATTATTTCCAGTCTTATACATTTTGTATATTACTATCTTCTGTACTACAAATTGTATTACTTTTTTTCAGCTGATTGTAAATGTAATATATTTTAACTTATTATTAGTATACATATGGTAACTTAAAAGTTAAAATAGTCTTAATATTAAGTATTAAAACGTTAATAATATTTATTATATTGTGTATCCTTCAATGATGGTCAAGACTTCTGACGGATATCTTAAATGAAACGTTCACAAAATCATAGTTCTCGGATTTATCGTGTTGTTCGTTGACGTTATTTTCTATTTTGAAGTTAACTTGTCGAATTCATAAAATGGACAATTTTTTTTAAAATTTTTATAGATTAATAATATATGTTGAATAAAGTGTGCAATTTATTGATTACTGTCCGTATTAATTTTTTAACACATTTATTGTTTATACCGAAAAAATCAAATATTTCTAAAAAAATATAATTTAAATTAAGTGTATTTTAGTATATACTAGTTAAATGCATAACCTAAAAACAGACAAAATAATGTATGGTATATTAGATTCAGAAAGGAGAGAGAGAAGTATTGATTTTACAACGATGTGTTTTCTGTTTTTACTAATGTGTTTCTTTAAAAAATAAAAAGTTGAAAATGTGATTGATGTTCAATTGTAAGCTTAGTTTCTGATAGGAAATTGAATCTAGATAATTAATGAATCAAAAGTAAGCTCAGCACTTTATATTTATTATCGTAATTATCGTTAAAACAAGATTAGTGAATTTATTATTTTTGAAACGTTTTATTAATCAATTTTCCATGATACTCGTGTATAGTTTTTTTTATAAATATTGAATTTAAATTATTTAAAAAATTAATAGATTTAATAGCAAATGTTGCTGGAATTAATAGTAAGTACTTATAATGTATTGGGTACTAATATTTATTATATTCATATCATTTTTTGAAGGAAATTTAACATTGTTGAGACAATTATATACAAATTTAATATATATATATATATAGAGTATAGAGAGAGAGAGGGAGTGAAAGCTAAGAAAGAATGATCACTTTTTTAGAGATTATAAATGTAGCTCAAACAATTCCGTCATGGTGATTCGCTCTTATAATTTCATTTCCACATAGTGAATTTTGATTTTTTGTGAAATGAATTTAGTTTCATAGAAGATCGTTTAAAATTAATCAGTTAGGGGACACGCATACGGGTAGCGTATGAAACGAAATCATTGCAGTCCATTCTCAGATCAGTCCGATTAAATATGATCAACACATTTTTTTGTTTAAAATGTACTAAATGTAAAAGTTTCTGTTCTAGAAGTATATTAGGAAACCACTGCATTATAAATTTAAATTTACTAATGATTTATATTACAGTAATATTATAAATGTACAGGTGACGTGGAACAAAATCCACCCTTGAATTATGAAGGTAATTATTTGAAAATAATTAAATGTAAATTTTAATATCACTAATGGTGGATTTATACATTTCTTTAGTTAATGTATAACATCAAAATTATTTATTAAGTTGTTATGTCTTATATGTTATATTTTATTATATTTATTATATTCTAATTTTACATTTTTCTGTCTACACTGATAGACATAACAATTTACTGATTTTCGTGTTCTCATAAGATGCGCTTAATGGTTATTCTGTGGCAAATTCTAAAAAATAATATACATAAAAAAAAAACAATACCAGTTTATGTAAAATAAATAAAGCCAAGTATGTTAAAAAAAAAAAAAATGTTACAATTTTAGTAAATATTTTATTTTAATGCTATATTATTAGATGTTATCCCTAATGAACCTGGCGGTATCCTTTTTATAATTTCTATCGACTAATTTAAGAATACTTTTATCCGTGTCTCTAAATTGTTTTAACTTTTTCCGTAGAATATTAGCCGTTACCAAATGTTTGTACTGTGTATCCGTCCCCGCTTGTATTTTACGCATTAATGAAATCCCAAATTGTAGGTTTGTTCGTCATTAACTGATTTAATCACCTCTTCTCCGATTCAGCTTGGTTATTAGTACGGTCTTTATTTGTCAATTCACGTTCATATAAATATCACATTCCCGTAGAAAATCGTACAGGTCATGTATATTTTTATAGATGTAAAAGCAGCTAGTTCGAAGTCATAAGCGACTAAGTTGTATTTAAATCCGTTTCAAGCGTTTTTAACATTTTTAATAATTTTTCATTAAAATTAGCCTTTTTGCTTGGAAGTAGTGCATACATTATCGAGTTTACACCCTAATGCTTCCGCCAAAATAATATAAACTTTAGAAAATAGTAATGGATAAATTTTAAACGTACTGTCACAATACCAGATTCGGAAATATTTTAATATTTTTAGTCTACCAAGTCGGCCAAATATTAGTACTCTATCTGGTTCCTGTCCACTACCATCTAATAAGAACTGTTCAATTATTTTTTTTAAATACATTTTAAATACTTACTTCTGTTGTCTGTACTAAACCATTAACACATTTATTTATGATAGTAGAAGTTGTCTCCATCTTTTCAATATCAGCTTCGATTTCTACAGCTTCAGAATCGTGCGTGTGCTCTCTGGTAGGAAGTTTGATAATCTATAAATTATTTATACTAATGTGCACTCTCATTGGACAAATATCTTTTCTTCGACATTTCCAAAATTTCAATTTACTATTTGCACTAAATTTATCAATAATATAACAATCGATTTTTAAAATTTGACGATTACGTTTCGTTTCAATCGATGCCATTTTTAAGGCACGTCGCAGGACACAACACTACATACTGTTATACACTTATCAGTATTAAAACTTGTATCATAGTGATTTTTAGATTAATTATGTTATCTGTATTTGTTATTATATCGATTCCACCGGCTATTGACTCCTCTGGCAACTGTTTATTATAACTAACATTAGGAGTCAACATTTTAACAATATAAATAATAAATAAATGTAATATAATAAATGTATGACATAGTAAATTTTAGTTCACCAGCTTCAATACCATGCTTTTATTTTTGATAGTCGAGTGAATTGACCTATTATTAAACTTTTAGGTAATATTATCTGTATTCTCTCGTTGGTTCTTTTTACGATATTTTAACTTTTAGGTGAGTTATGAGTATGAAAAATATTAAATAGTTATTTGAAAATGCTCATAATTAACTTAAACATTATAATATTTTAATTGAATATTTAATTTTCAATTGTATTTTGACTTTATCACCCAATCAGCGTCGCCGAAAATATCTTTCGCCGAAATTGCCGCGCTTAAAAATCCTAGAACCCTTTTTCATATTATATTAATTGTACTTATTATTTTATATTGTATTTGTATGTATTGTTGTGTATACGCCTCTCTCTCCGCGTGTAAATAAAATCGCGTTTTTGCGTCCCGAAAATGTCAAGTATGCGTGACGTAAATCGACAATGACACCGTGAGCAAGCGTTTCTGTGTTCGTATTACGATTGTATTTTCGACCGCGCTCACGCCCGACGTTATTTCCGAAATTCTATGACATAAAAGTAGGCGTTGCGCTCACTCTTGCATCGAAAAACACCAACCCGACCTTTAGGTAATTATTTGAAATGTCCGATCACACGACTGAAATGAATATTTACAAATATAATTGGACAAAAAAAGTATTGAAGGGGCACACGTATTTCCAGAGTAGAAAATAATCATTTTTATCTGTATTTTTTTAGAAACTATAGGTATGTATTGTCTGTGATTTTTTCTCTTTTTTTAATTAAGTTTTATTTATTCAACAAGTTAAATAGGATTTTTGTAATTCTGTAATGGTTTAAAGATTGTAAGTTTTAAAATTTATCGATGAAGTAGATTACCGAATTTGAGAAAATATAAATCGACAAAAATTTTTAAAAATAAAATGTTATACATATTTTGGAGTTTTCTGTTTTTAATCGTAACTTTACTATTGAAGCTAATAAATATTAAATTCATCAACTGTGACAAATAACGAACCAGTAGTCTTTAAACCGTTTCAGATTTCATGATACTTTTTAATTAAATATTAATATAATGTGTGTAATTTTTCATAGTTAATTAAAATAATGTTTTTAACCATAAACTATTTTCGATTTTTAATTTATATAAAGCCACATCATAATCTACATTACTTAGAGAGTTTAAAATTGTTGATATTTACAACAATATTATTAATTGAATATTGGTAACAAACATGTGTGATAGTAATTAGATGTGAATAGAACTCTTCAATGTCCGAAAATCGGTTTGAAATGAAGGCGTTTAATTCGAGTTTGAAAAAAAAATCTAGTATAAAATAAAAAGGACTGAATTAAAGTCAAATAAACAGAAAGTGTGAAACTTTAAAATTAATCAATTCCAGAATAATTTAAATTCCATACAAATTTCTAACGTAAAAAATAATAAACAAAAGAAATATTTTCTACATTTTTTTCTAGTGTCTTTTCATTTTTAATCAATACACTAAATTTTATGCTTGTTTATTAAATTAAAATTCATCGGATTTGCATTATTGCTATTTTACAAGAATGTGTGTTTGGTTGTAAGATATAAATTTGGGAGTATTTTTATAGCAGATTGGATTTAGTTTGTACCTCCTAAAAAACTGAATACAAGATTCAAACGAGTGATTAATTTCTGAATTAAAAATTATAAACTTGTTTTAGTCTTAATTTTTTTTTTCTGCATTTAAACTAAGAACTTTAAAAAAACTTTTAATTTCAGGATAACACAAAATATAATTTATTATTTAGAATTAGATGAAAAATTCTGTTTATAACTACAAGTTTTACAAGATATATAATATAAAAATCAACCAAATAATTTATTTTTATGAGCTTTTGACATTCCAAAATAATTAAAATATTTGATTCGAGAATATAAAATTTTTTTCGACATAATATGATCAAAATGTGCCGTTTGAGTTCAAATAAATATTTACATATATTATTGGACAAAAAAAGTATTGAAGGGGCACACATATATTCAGAATTGAAAATAAACATTTTTATCTGTACCTTTTTAGGAATTATAAGTATGTATTATCTGTGATTTTTCTCTTTTTTTAATTAAGTTTTATTCATTCAACAAGTTAAATAGGATTTTTGTATATAGTTCGGTTTGAGTCTATATTTTTGATGTCGACACACTTTTTATAATTGTATACTCTCATAACGGTATAACGTTAATTTATTTTCACTATTAGTAATAATTATTTTAAAAGTTATACATGACTCTTTAATTTTATAGATGCTGCATTTAGTGAGTATTTGTTTTTCATATACATTTTATATCGACGTGTCTAATAAGTTTAAATTTATTTTAAAAAGTTCTTTAGTACATATATAGTTTTATAGACTCTCTATGTTTGTAAGTCATCGATTATGATTTGATCGATCATGCAAGATAGATCTTCAATGAGAATTGAAATTCCGTGTAGACGCACATTATGATTACTACTTTTGAGTAGGTACAAAAGATTTAAAGCTACAAGATAAAATATACTTAAATAACTAATAACTATTACAAGATTTCATGCTAGAATGTTGGTACAATGATTTAGTTTTAAAAACAAAATATAATCATGCGTAAAAAAATACCGGTGTAATAGAATGTTCCTATTAATAAGAAATTATATATTTGTTTTTATAGGTGGTTCACTACGGCAAAGTAAATATAAAAGAGTTTTATACTTATTTATTATAATTTATAACTATAGTGTATATTATGAAAAATTATATTTTTATTATGTTATTATGGTATTGATAATAAAATATTTTAATTTGTTTTAATAGATTTACCATGTAAGTTAAATTTCAATAATATTGTTTAATAACGTTTATTTCAATAAATTTTATTAACCATAAAAATGAATTACTCATACCTACATTATGTTTTTATTTTATTTAGCTGAAATATTTTGTGCGTAATTTCTTTGTTCTAAATCATTGCATTGCGCAATATATAAATAATATATTATGTATATATTTTTATTTGATACGTTTCTCGTTTTTAATTTTATAAATAATAATCACTTATCAAAAGAGTAAACTACATAAATTTAAAAAAAATCAGATATGCTGGTCTTGAGCCATTTTTATATTTTAAAGTTCAAAATATTAATTTCACTATTTCGATTTGCTTAAATCATTTTAATATATCCATAATTTTTTTTTTTTTTAGTGGTGTTTAGTATGTATTATTTTTAACGTTTAGAATTTAGTTCTTCATTTTGAACATTATTGTAAATTTAATTTTGTATAATATTACAATTTAATTAATACTTTGATATTACCTTTATACTTAATTTTTTTAGATGAAATTGGTAAATATTTATTTATTGTTTTTCCATGAATATCATTACGTGATTTTTACAATGAAGATATATTTATAAGAATTAAATCATAGAAAAGCATTAAAATTATAATTATAATAAAAGTTGTTTATTTAAAATAAAATGCACAAAATTATTAATTATTAATTAATACATTTTAATTTAAATTTTTAAAAATGATATCATTGATTTAATAAAAATAAATAAGAATCTATCTAAAAGTCTCAATATTCTAGAATCTAGATAAATCTATCCATTATGTCAACAAAACTGGTTATCAGTGGCTCAACATAATCTACCTCCAACAGGATTATTTATGTATAAGTTATGGGTCACATGACTGGGCAGGACTACATTGTCTGTAGAATATAATATTATATTTGTACACATTAAAAATTATCTTAAATATTATTGTCCTCAGATAGGCGATGTAAGTATTATTTCTTTATTTCGTATATAATAAAGATATTTCACTTGAACAAGGCCTAAAAATTTAGAATATAAGTGAATCGTTTTGAAAAATGTGTGTTTTATATTTTATTTTTCGGTACAGAAAAATTCTTCTAACTGCAACATTCTGGGATTTTTTTTTTTTATAAAATTGCTGAAGTTTATTACATTGATTTTAGTTGAAATAATTTGGGATGAAATTTAACCTTACAACGACGAAGACATTGGGATATTTACGTAACGCTAGTTCTCGAAAAAAATGATAAATGATCTTAGAAAACAATAAATCACCGGATCTAAATAAATCTGTTTGGTTCTAAAGTACAATGCTAATTCAAATAAGTTATATATATATATATATTAAAATGTGTTTAAGTCAGCAAAGAGTTATATAATATATTTTTTTAGTTAATAATGTAATATTTAGTAATTTTTCTGGTTCAATATTGTTAATTTATTAAATACTGTATATGTAATACTAGACATTTATTTAAATAGGGTGCTATGAAAGTGTTACAGACTAAATACGAAAGTACATATTCCCTGTTGTAGTACTACGATAACTATACGGTAATCTGAGAATCGCATGAATTTCTATAATGAATTGGAAAATGGTAGACACAAATATGGAGTAGAGTTTATGGCCAGTAACGCAATACTACCACATTGGAAACTGATACATAATAGAACTGTAGTAAAATGAATTGCATCCAGTAGGAATATGGTACTTACTTATAATAAAAGATCAAAATCATGAATTTCTTAGTTGGACAATAACCTTTTGAACTTTTTTAATATATTAAGAGTAAAAAAAAATTATTAAAACCATATACACAATTAAAATTCGGTAGATAATATATTTATAAAACATCTTGTCTTATCTATTATGTACATTTTAAGTTTATTGTTTTTTTCATTTATTACATCATCGCTAACAATTATATTACGTTATTTTTGTAGATAACCTAAGTATGTACATGTGTATTTTTTTAATTGATATTTAACTCAGCTATTATATTATTGTGATCTAATTATAATTTTTTGGTTCTAATAACCACAGTGTCAATTCCTTTAGGTATTATCTACATAGTAAAATATATTAGAAATACCTTATATTCATTATGTAAATAACGAAATCCTTTTAAAGAGTTCAATATAAAATTATTAATTATTGAAATACCAGATCTTATTTCTCTAGAAATATACATTTAAAAAGTTCTAACCAAGCAAAAAATAATAATTTAACAAGCAAATGACTCCACCGTAGAACTTATTGATTCTTAACTGACATTTTTTTTTTTTTAATTTAAAAAAAAATATTATTGTGTGAAGTTTAATCAGATTTGCCATATAAAATTACAGAATATTTTGAAACGATAATAAATCATAATTTTTAATACATTTCAAAAGTTATTGGTTATTATAACTAATTAATATATTGATTATTATTAAATTTTTTTAGATGTGCTTAATGGTACGTAAATTTAATATTATTAGTACTATTCTATTTTTTTTTTATAAAATTTCAAATGTGCATTAACAAAATGGGTGTGCTTTAAAAAAAAAAATTGTGAATTTGATTTTTTTTTAAATCCAGTTTTTTTTGTATAGGCTAAACGTAGAAACCAATTTATAAAATTTTAAATTAACTATTAGGTAGTCTTGTTGAAATTATTATCATTGTGATCTCGATATCGATTTGTTTTGAATTGCTCTTCTCGGACGCTATAGGCACGTGCATATTTGTTTATCTTCACGATATTAAAAAAGTCGTATATTTTGTATAATATTCATATTCTTTTTGCTCTCACTGATTGTAATTTTTAATGTTCGCATGTTGTGAACCATACAACACCATCAATCTTTATCATCATATCAGATGGTAATAATATGCATTTTAAAATGATGTCTGCTAAGTAGTAGACCAACATTTTACAAGTTATCATGTACTACTTCACTCTACTCATCGAATACACGTCCAGTAATCAATTTCGATTTATCGAAATACCCTGAAAAATATTCTGCTTCAGAATATAATATTAAAATATTATATCGTTATATAAAAAATATAACTTAAATATGTTATTTTCACAAAAAATGATGTACCTAAACAAAAAAAAAAGGTTTATAAAGTTTAATACATTTTAAATAATGATTGTTTTTTAATTAAATAATTATTCAGTACAAAGTATATATTTTTACATATTAAAAATTAACCAAAAATTATTGTCTGCAGATGTCCGAGGTACGTGTTATTTTTATTTTATTTTATTTATTAATTAGAAGTAATCGTGTACTTTTAAAAAATGATATGAATTTGTAGTAATTTGTTTACCTTTGGATAATTTGTTCTGTCCTATTTTATTTACTACATGCAGTTATCTAGCCAGTAAAGTTTGTAGTTAAAATTAATGAAACAACAATGGATAAATGAGAATATTTACACAACGTCAATTTTTAACAACGCTAATTTTTTTTGTCATTCAACATGAAATCATTTGATCTAAAAAGGAGTATTCGATTTTCAACTACAATATTAATATCGGGAAGTTATGAACTTCATAACTTTTTTTTTATATTTATGATCAAGCTTGTTTCTTAATAGCAGTATAAAAAAATTAAAACGGACTTTTGATACGTTTTTAAATTTTTGACTAATAGAATAATATTTTTCAACAGAAATATTTAAAATCATAATTACTTAAAACAATATATAACAGTTTATTTGTATGTTAATATTTTAAAAGATTTTTTTTATTGAAAATATTATCATTTATAGGAAATTCTATTATAAATATTTAGTAAAACGTATGGTTATTCGTTATTAAACTACAACAAAATAAGTCAATCGTTTTTAGTCTTTCCATAACTGTTTACTATAATGTACCGACAAGCGACTTTACTGACCCAATTTTCAAATAGAAACTAGTCACAAACTTATAAATATAACATTTTTTATATAATATAATAAAAAGTGATTTTAGACTCAAAAATAGAATATAGTAAATAAAAAACTTACACATCGTTCCTATGTCAATATATTCATCGCTCGGATTGCTATACAAGAAAATTTTCTCCACTGAGTTTGAAGTGAATGTAGCTCTACTAAGAAATAACTAAATATTTAAAAATTTTAACTTAACTATTAGGTAGTCTTGTTGAAATTATTATCATTGTGATCTCGATATCGATTTGTTTCGAATTGGTCTTCTCGGACGCTATAGGTACATGCATATTTGTTTATCATCACTATATTTAAAAAGTCGTATATTTTGTATAATATTCATATTCTTTTTGCTCTCACTGATTGTAATTTTTTAAGTTTGCATTTTGTGCACCCTACAACACCATTAATCTTGATCATCTTATCAGATGGTAATAATATGCATTTTAAAATGATGTCTGCTAAGTAGTAGACCAACAATTTACAGGTTATCATGTACTACTTCACTCTACTCATCGAATACACGTCCAGTAATCAATTTCGATTTATCGAAATACCCTGAAAAATATTCTGCTTCAGAATATAATATTAAAATATTACATTGTTATTTAAAAAATATAACTTAAATATGTTACTTTCACAAAAAATTATATACCTAAACAAAACAAAAAAATGTTTATAAAGTTTAATACAATTTAAATTATAATTGTTTTTTAATAAAATAATTATTGAGTACAAAGTATATATTTTTTACATATTAAAAATTAACCAAAAATTATTGTCTGCAGATGTCAATGGTACGTGTTATTTTAATTTAATTTAATTTATTAATTAGAATTACAAAAAAACAATATAATAAATAAAAAACTTACACATCGTTCCTATATCAATATATTCATCGCTCGGATTGCTATACAAGAATATTGTCTCCACTCAGTTTGAAGTGAATGTAGCTCTACTAAGAAATAACTGAATATTTGAAAATTTTAGATAATTCATAAATCTTAATTATTCTTAATAGTTATTTTATTATTGATAACTCATTTGCAATTGTAATTACTTTTTATTAGGCAATATTATTAAAGGTACGTAAATATTATTAGTATTTTCTTAATAAATTTAATTTGTATGTATAATTTTGTTGTAGAAATTGTTTATTACATAGTTTCTAGTGAATAAAACAACATATTTTGTAACGGAACAGTCGTCCTACGATATAAAAC
This sequence comes from Rhopalosiphum padi, assembly GCF_020882245.1. NCBI lineage: Eukaryota > Metazoa > Arthropoda > Insecta > Hemiptera > Aphididae > Rhopalosiphum > Rhopalosiphum padi. Next base: position 46,958,188 of record NC_083600.1, on the reverse strand, counting down.
GGTCTAAGTAATCGATATATGTTGCGGTGATCAACTCCATGCCTTTCAATTGTGTCCCTTTCTTAAAGCCCACATTTGTAAATTGGATCGGACAAATTCATCCGGACACACCCGAGAATTATCGCCCTCATCGGCTCACTTGCATAAGCCCGGCCGACGCGATAGCGACGCTACTTTCGCCTAATTTTAAAAAATAAATAAAAACTAGACGTACGCCTTTTTAATTACCGATACAGTCGGTCCATTCGGACGTATCTGTTTAAATTTCTTAATAAGTTTTATTTTTTTAAATACTTTGTATTACAGTGAAACCTCTCAATAGTGAACCCTTCTTCATAGTGGACACTTTTAAATTCCCCGCAAAACTGTATGTTTATATTAGAAAATTTAACCTTTTAATAGTGGACACTCCTAATAGTAGACGTGGACACTACAAATTGGTACTAAAATTAAAAATGACCTCCTATAAATTAACACAATATTACATGTACATATCGAAAATGTTTAAGTAATAAAAATACTATATTTTTATTTTATACCTTTTTTTTATATATAATCTTATCTTAATGGTTTTCCTATTTGAAAAATGACAATTGGTTCGGTTATGTGTTAGGTAAGAAGATGAGATCACATTTTTAATGGTAGTCAATTTGCAAATTCATTATGAAGAGCACACAAAAAGAGATTACTGATTTTTTTAATTGTGCATAATCATAAAATATTTTTATACTCACCTTTTTACTACATAAATATTGTATATTATAAAATAAATAATAAATTAATATTTCAATATAAACCAATTGTCCGCTTTATATAGGTTTCACTGTATTAAACATGAAGTGGATAAATAAAAATATTTATGCAATATCAATTTTCGACAAAGCTGATTTTTTTTGTTATCCAATATGCAATTATTTAAAATAAATAGAACTGTTATATTTTAAACTACAATATTAAAATCAGCAGGTTATAAAATTCATAACAATTTTTTTAATTTATGCTAGAATTTGTGTCTTAATAACTGTATGAAAAAATTAAATGGAACCTTTTATACATTTTCAAATTATTGAATATTAAAATAATTCTTTGTGTAACAGTTGATAGATACAAAAAATAGTATAATCAATAAAGAACGTACACATTGTTGTAACATCAATAAATTCATCTCTCATAGTAAAATTTAAACATATTATTGTCTCCACTCAGTCTGCAGTGAATGTATCTCTACTAAGGAATAACTGAATATTTTGAAATTTAGCTAATTCATAAATCCTTATACATATCATTCATTATTATTAACAATATTTAAATTATATTTTTTTAGCAAAAATGAGTTGTAAGTAAATATTATTAGTATTTTATAATTTTTTTCGTATGTACAATATTGTTTTAGAAAATATTTTTTTACATAATTTCCAGAGAATAAAACAACATATTATTAATAAGTTTTATTTCAACTGTCTTTTGATACTTTAAAATCGATTTTCAGACGAGTAAATTATAAATTATATCATATTATGATTTCGTTTATCTTATTAATTAAATTTAAAAATTATATAATATGCAGTAATAAAAAAGATTAAACCTATTTTCATATACATATTTTATTATGATACGAAGAAAATAAAACCTAAAATATGCGATAAAAAATTTGAAATTTGAAATATTTTTATCGAAAAATAAATAAGTATCGAATACTATTTCTCCTACCTATATCCCAATAAAATATGCAAACGCATTAAGTTTTGAGCTCCGGTACATTATGTATTTCAAATTAAAGTTTGCAGAGTAATAGAACAATATTTTACAATGTATCCTGTACCATTTCACTCTACTCAACAAATACTCGCTCGATTATCTATTTTGATGCATCGAAATACTCCAAATAGTGTATCTCTCCAAAATATAAGATTAAATATGACTGCTGTAATTCCAAAAATTTAATTTTTAGATCATGTATTTCAAAAGAAAATTATGTAAAAAAATATTTTAAAAAACTATAATACATTTTATAAAATGTTTATTTTTCAATAAAATAACAACTCTGTATAAAGTATATATTTTGTACATATTAAAAATTAACTTAAAAATTATTGCCTGCAGTTGCCCCAGGTATGTGTTATTATATTTTTTTTTTTCGTATAAATTTATGATATTTTGCAAGACATATGGCCTACAATGTTTTATTTGATATGAGAAAATATTATGTGGTTTTTATTTCATTGATTGAAATAGTAAAAATGCTTCTTTCTCAATATTCTGATAAATACATTACGGTACACCGAATCATCGGTTTACTCTTTTATCATTCAGCACTGATACCGATAAAATATTATGTAGCTATAATTTATAAATTAAACTGTACCGATTAATTAAAACTAATAAATCGCTAAATTTTAAAAATTATCTCATACTAAATATTTTTAAATTACGATAATTTATAAAACACCTTAATTCATTCTATATATTTAATATAAATTTATTATTAAAATGTATAATAACTTTTTTTCAGGACTACCTGCAGCCAGTAATTATTTTTCAAATCAATATTTATTATTTAATTAGTTCACCAAATCACTGTTTACACCTAAATACCGTTATTTTTTAATTATGATCTTAATTAGAACTGTTTGGTTCTAAATTATAATATTAAAATGGTTAAATAAATCAGAGATTACCAAAAATTATTTTTATATATTCATTATGTAATATATTTTAATATTTATTTGACGGTTCAATATTTTGAATTGCTGCATTACCAAATTTGCACGCTTCTCTGGAAACATACAAATATATGCTGTTTAAAAATGTTCTCACTGATTGAAAAAAAATTATTAAAAACCAAATATTTCTACCGTAGAACTTCTTAATTACTAATTAATATTTGTGTATTCTGTATTTAATTTAAAAGAAGATATTATAAAGTTTGAAGTTTAAGTAACTTTCCTACGGAATTACTGAATATTATGAAATTTTTATAGTTCATGAATTGTATTAATATTGATGACCTCGATTTTTATACATAATTATTAATACAATAGTAATAATTTACCTTATAATAGAAAAATCATAAATATTTTGTAACAATTATTTATTACTTTTTATATATTATTACAGAAATAGAACGTGCGTATTTAGTTTTATTTTTTAACAAATAATTTAAAAAATAGATTGCAACTTTGATCTTAAATTTTGGGATGGGGCATCGTATAATAATCCATCATTCAATATGGTTGATAATAATTTAACTGCTATATCGTTACATCTCTAGAGAGAAAAATCTTGTTAAAATGTTAATTTCTTTATCACTTAAACACAAATTTAGGTTTTCTTAGTATACGTTATTCTCGAGTAAAGCAGACTGTCGAAATCTCCTATGTTACATAAATTTCAAAGTTCCTTTTTTTTCTACTTATAATTATTATGCATTTTAAGATTCAATATCTAACATAAATTATGCTGCTCATGAACTACTTGAAAAAAACGATGAGGATTGTCAACATTTAACCATCTAACTCTTCATTTTAATATTGTATATAATATATTTTACATTTTTGTTGAAAACTATACTTTTAACTGAAGGTAATTGAGTAAATACCTAATACTTTCATAACCCAACTCAGAGTTTAAAAATTAAGAATGTCTCATAAACGTTATTGATTAATCTTTGTAAATATCAGCAAATTGATATATTTTTACAAAAACAATATTAAGTATTCACTATACTTAGTAGAACATAATTATATGTAAATTGTCTATATTATTAAATATATAATATAGAATATGTTATAAATATATTAATATATACATAATATATTAACACAATATATTAATTAGTATGTTATTGATTTTATTCCTAGAGTTTACAAGTAAGTGTAATATATATTTATAAACTTAAAACATATATGGATATTTCTAGCTAAATTTATGAAATATGTGTGATATAACTTTTATAATGATTACTTGGTATCCTTTTTAGATTTATAATAACTTTCTTGATAACCACGGCTATAAAACCCGTCAATAAGAAATTGACACACATAATTTGAACGAATATTTTTATCATTAACTTGGTAAATAAATTAACATTAACAAAACATGTTGAATCTTTACAATTAGTATTATACAGAACATTTTAAAAGTGTGTGTGTGTGTACATTTCGTTTATTTTCTATACTTGATTTATGTTAGAATCACACACATATTATAATATCACATTAAAATGACAGTTTATAATTTTTCTTTTCTAGTTGGAGTAGTATGGGGTACGTACGTTTTTAATTTAAGTGTGTATAAAATATATATTTTATAAGTTATAACTATTAAAGTGCGTTTTGTACTTTGATATATCTAAAAAATAATATGCATTTGAATTTTGAATTTATTTCATCTATTTAAAACGTATGTAAAATATAAAATAAATTCTATTAAATAGCAGAATATTTTGATTTATATAAATAAATCATCTCACAAACACTCATGTTTAAATTGTAATTGTTTAATTATAAAATATATTTACTTGAGTGAGTCACAATGATGGTATAGCGTTAAATATCAAATCAATGACATACAAAAATCTTTTGTGATCTTTGGCGATCTGTCAGCCTATTACTAAGTATATTGTTTTTAATATTACTATTCGTAAATTTATTATACTATGAGTTTTATGGTAGGTTGGTTAAATTTTTATTCGCAATTATATCATCATTTGTTGTGTTATGTATACATGTATTTATTATACTCATATTTATTATATGATATTGTACATTAATATTATTGTTATTAACGTACGTGTCAATCAGTTGGAAAAAATATTATCAAGATAATTATTCAAATTATTTCTGAGAAACTTCGTATTCTATTCACAATCAAGCCCCGGATATAAAGATTTCACATTTTATAATTTTTCAACTGCAAAAGTGTTTTTAAAATAATGATTGTCAATATTTACTTATAGAGATAGATTGCATCTATTTTTTTTAAATTCATTTTAATAAGCTTATTAATTTTGGCTGTAGGAATCATTTTTAATGATATTTATAGGAATACATTGAAAAATGCTAATCTCAATAAGAGTTATAATTAGGGCTCGGATTAAAATGCCCTTTCAAAAATGCATTTATGACCTAAAAACTCTAAAAAATGCCCTAAAAATATCAAAAAATGACAATGTACAAAAAAAAATTAAAATTAAAAATTAAATTATATTTGCATTGCATTGTACAATAAGAATTTCTTTAATGTTTTGGAATTTAAATGATTGACGGTTGTCTGCCCTATAAGTTTTTATATATTGAAAATGACCTCTCTACATCAACTGAGGTGATGGGAGCAAACTTGAAAAATTTCAGATCGTTAGGTGTTAAGTCTTCTGGAATAATATTTTCTGGATTAATATCTTCTTCTCCTTCTAATATTTGACATATTTTTTCTATTTGATTATTTTTATAATAATAAAAATTTATTATTAATTTTTTTTTTTCTTTAAAATGCTGTCAAATTTTAAATTTACGTTTATTCCAATTTGACCTGGTGATTTTCTTATAATATTTTTAATCGTAGCTACAATATTTATAGACTCTCTTAAAATCCTGATGTTTCTAGCTTAGTTATCGCAACTGGAAGGTTACTAAAGTTTGATTTAATGTATATTAATTTATTCTTTAAATTTATATCTCCGCTAAGTAATTGTTGACATTTCGCAATTGAAATTGCATCTCCTTTATCAAATTGGTTTATAATGGCTTCAATAATCGGAAAGTGCTCACAATAATATAATGCTGCAGTTAACCATGTACTCCATCGCGTAACTATAGGTTGAGGGGGCAAAGGAATACCAGGAGCCATAGTTTTAAATGTATCCATTCTGGATGGCGCTTTTAAGAAAATTTTCTTTGCATTTTAAATAAACTGATCCACTTCTGAAATTGACCCCGTATTTCTTTCGATACTCAATGTAAACCATATGCCAAACAAGTAACATGGATCATTTTGGAATACAAGGAACTTAAAGATTGTCCAGCCTTGACCATATATGGAGTCGCGTCACTCAAAAAATGTAATACCTTGTCATGTTTTACTCCTGTTGGCCACAAAATTAAAGCGTAAATGTTAAAGCGTTCTATCAAATAATTTTGCGATTATACTATGGTTCGCTTTTTCTAAAACATCGCTATATAGTAAAAATACTTTTCCGGGCGTATCTACTTCTAAAGTTCCAACTATAACGTTTGCTACGTAACGCCCTTCTACATCAGTCGTTTCGTCTATAGAGATCCAAATATTTTTATTTTGTATATACTGTCTAATTTTTATAAGTGTGTTTTCATACATTTGACAAACGTAATTTTTTCTTAAAGTAGATTCGTCTGGTATTTTTTTATTTGTATATTTTTCTAAAAATTCACGAAAAGTTGGTTGATTCAATTTATACAGTGGTATATTCGCAGATAGAAATGCATTAGTTAAGTCTTCAAAGAATGGTGATTTTTATAATGTTAATAAATTTTGAATTTGTGTACCTGAAATTTGTCGTTGTAATCCTTGTTTGTGCTTATCTCGTGATACATGTTGAGTAATTGTAAACTTTTTTCCAGCGGCAACTTTCACCTCACATATTTTACAAAGTAAAATTTGACCATCTGTAGAAAACACATCACTACCATATTCTCTTACGTATCCACGAAGTCGGTCCGAATATGGCATCTTTACTTTAGGCATTTTAATTTTCGTTTATACAAATATAAAATGCGAATTAAATAATATTCATAAAATAATATGTAACATGTAAAATACACCTGCAGTAAGTACCTTCGACGTAATATGTAACACGACTGAAAGCGTCCGACAATCGGCCACGCGCACCACCGATATAATATTATCACTCGATAAGAAAATAATCCGATAAAAGTTTAGTTGTGTGCAATAATATCGGCTAATTGGATGGTGTGACATAAAGATTGTAAAAACCGGAAAACCTGATGTTAAATTAGTTAAAATAGTTCAAAATGAAAATAATTTTTATTACGTAGTACTATACTACTCTGTAGTACTTATATTTCAATGAGGTCAATTTTTTAGTCATAATACGACAAATAGGTCAAAAATGTCCTAAAAAATTAAAAAATGCATTAAAACCGTCAAAAAATACCCCAAAAATGATGAAATCCACTAATAATTCAAAAAAAGCAAAAAACTGCCCCAAAAAATTATTGTGGTTAGATTGCGAAGTACTTGAAACATATTTGTAGCTTAGAAAGCATCGCGTAAGATATCCCAAAAAAAAGATGCAAATGCATTGAAATCCGAGCCCTAGTTATAATATTAGGAAAACTATGCTATGTATAGGAATCCTTATATTGTCATTGACTGCAGGTAAATACATAGGCAAGATTTATATGGAAGTTTAGGTTTTTTATTTCTAAGAGATCATATAAATAATATGGATTAAAATGTATGATTTATCAATTAAGTATGCGTATTACGGTGTAATTGTTTAAATTTATAATAATAAAGTCTAAAAATGCAATCAACTATAGAGTTTTGAATAGTGGTATTGGTATAATTGTAAAATATGTGATTATGTTGTTATTTTTATATGGACAAACTTCAATTATATCACCTCCTTTTTATGTCTAGATATTTATTTGTTGCTATTATCCCGTATATCAATTTTCCAGATATTTGTTTAGTTATATACTTATATACAATATTTAAACCATTAAATAATTAGATAATTATCATAACTTTTTTTATTTTTAACAGCTATGGCAGAGGATTACAAAGCTAATATCAATTCTATAAAAATTGAACCATGTATGTATAATTGTGTAGCATTATAAACTGTTACAACCAAAATATTACCTATGGCTAAATGTAGTATAGTGGATAACCGGTGCCCACAGGTTAATATGGGCATCCGCTTAATATGTGCAAAATGGTCTGGTCCCAATATAAATGTATATTAACAAAGTTAAAAATATGGACACTCGATTCAGTTTATATAGGCAATTTTTATTTTATCATAGTGTTAGAATATACACATATGTATTTAAAAACGACTAATTTTATCGGGTTTCGTCATACCTATCTATGAGATTGTGTTTATCGAAAGTAATAAAAAGCATTACCATTTAAACCGTAAAACCCTTTTCTGTATATTGTAGAAAAACGGCACAAATTAGTTTTTCGTAGTTTCTATTGTTGAAAACAAAGTTACAACGTTACTACATACACTGCCAGTTTCGACACAAAAAGGCGAATAGTTTTGATGTAAGGTACATCTACCTTGCGGTAGAATTGTGAACTTCGGATGAAAAATCTTAGGTAAACAAAAATACTATCTTGTAGTACTTTTTGTCCGGAATATTTTAAAAATAAGTATAGATTTTTAAGTATAATACTTATTGAAATATACCATAAACTAATTTTGAGCCCAAAATAACCCCCGATCAACTTTTAGGGGTAGTTTCACTTGAATATTTTATTAAATATTTTTTTAAAAAAATTTCGGTTTTTATGAGCAACCGCTTAATGTGGGAAAACAGAGTTGGTCCCAACGTGCCCACATTAAGCGGAATCCACTGTACATATTGTGATGATATGATTTATTGCAACATTATAACTGGGTTCTGTTATAATTTGTATTTATATTTTTCAAGTAATAATCAAATATATACAAATAATTTGAATCAGTATTGGCCACGGAATAATGTAGTGATTGACTTTACCTGTGATCCCAGAATTATTGCTCGGACGAAGTATTGAATACAATAATACAAAGTTTGAGATAAAGCCTTACGTTCATATTATTTGTATATAAACGATTCTTAAGATATTATGTCGATAAATTTTCAGCTGATCTATTCCAAATAAATTTTTTAGCAGTACAATACATAGAAGGCCTAGTGAGCAGATATTGTATTTTTTGCAATTCAATAAATCATGCTACTCGACTAAGATATTATAAACAAAAATTTGAAACGGTTGTTACGGCGATGTTTCCTGTACAGCAATGATGTGATGATGACTATTTCGGGTGTCAATGAAACTTTCTTTTCAAGAAAAAGTTTTATTTAATGAAATATGTAGTCCAGATTTTACTTTTTTTTTTTAAATAATTAAATTAAATTTATGTTCTATTGAGTACCTTTATCCTTATTATCCAGTATAAGAACTTTAAATATTACATGTTTACAATCAAAGAAAAATTAAATGTTAAATACATTACCATAATTAAGTATCATTTTTGTAAATAAAATGCAATAAAAAATAAAATATATTTTTGTATATTTAGATTTATGTTATATTTCTATTGTATATAATTAAATGTAATAGAATTTTTCAACAAAATCTATTTTTTCGAAATAAAATTTCGTTTTTTTGTCGTTATTTGTAAATAACTTAATAATACACATACAAATATGGTTGTACAGTCCGCAACTAATGAGGTATCTTAATGGTTATAATTGTGTTAATCTGTAATCTATATCTATATAATCTATATAAATAAAAATGAAAGTCGTTTTTTCCACACTCGTTATATTAAAATCTACTCGTCCGATTCACTTGAAATTGAACATGGATATTGAGCATGATCTGGGGAAAGTCAGTATGTATGTGAGAATAACCCAACATCCCTGCCGGGCTCAGGGTGTAACGAAACAAGATCGTAACTAGTGGCGCGCTTCAGCGGATTAATAATGTACTAATAATAGACAATAACAATAATAATCATTAGCAACCATTTAGGATCATTTGCATTAAATAAATACATTATATAGATATTATTATTATCAATTTGGTCAGCCGGTGTTCCTCGTGTTATTATTGGTAGTGTCTGTTGGAAGTCACCAGCTAAAATAATAACCACTCATTGGGATAAGATCCATTATAGATTTATTGTTGTTTAAATCTTGTAGAGTTCTATCTAAAGCTTCGGGTCCTTTTTTATTCACCATTCTACATTCATTCCAAACTATTACTTTAGTTCTTTTTAGTAATTTGCAGGTTGCTGGATTATATATTATATTACAAGTAAGCTCTTCTGTTAAGTTAAAATTCAATGGTAATTTTAATGCAGAGATTCTGCAGTACGGCCATCATGTAACAAGGTTGCCGCGACCCATGAGGACGCTACAGCCAAAGCGATATGGCCTTTTTTTCTTATTTCTGCGTATATTAAATTTAACAAAAAAGTTTTTTTCAGTACCACCTGGTGCGTCCAAAAATATCAACCCTCCTTCATTTTTTCAATAATATTCATAATTCTTCCGAACGCTTTTTTTCGATCATCGACTAGTCGTGATTTATTAACATTGATGTATGTATTTAAATCTAATATATTGTATGATATTTCACGTACAATTTCGGTTTCGTGGGAAATATTTTCTATTTGATCCGTTAAAGTTAATCCCCATTGATTTAAATGTTTACCAGATATTAACAAACATGCATGCTCTATGATTCTAAGAGCTTCATTAAAGATTTCATCTGTGTAATCTATATCACAATTATCATCCCAGTGTTTATCATCTTTAAGCAAACCAAGTTGTTCGCATGCTTCTCTGTATGTTTCATATATAATCCCATCAATATTTCTTATGTTGGCCCACGCACATTATGTAATAAGATTCTTAGAAAAAACATTCGGGATTACTTGGATGTATCATATACATTGGTCGCATCGTATCAGCTTTAAATATGTTTAGATGTCCACTGACTGGAATTTTATTCCTTGTTTTCAAATACTAAACTGTTTGGCTGAATTATCCCATGTATAATATTTTGGAATTTCATAATAATACAACGTCTTGGCGAAATGAACAGCTTGGCATAATTTTAAAAATGCTGTTTATATTGTTTCTGGTTGTGTTTTTGGTTTTTTTTCAACATTCTCATTTGAGAAGTAAACACGTTATCCAATGTCTAGGTGTACAGAGAGATGAACTATGTTGAGATACCGCTCATGAATAGGAATACCTAAAATCCGTTATATTGCTTCGTTACTATTTATACATCTTCCAGATTGATAGTCTTCAATTTCATTTTTATTATTATTTTCTATCGTAAACATTGCTTGATCACTACCTTTGTTAATATATTTTAATGTATATTTAATGGAAATAATCTACATACATATTTCAGTATTAATATGTTCTTTTAGCAGTTTTAAAATAAATGGACAGTAGGGTACAATCCACCTGTTATCTATTTCGACTGTTTTATATTTCCCAAGAATTATTTTCATTTTTATGTTAGTTTTAAAACCACCATTCGTTGTACTCCTTCTGTACAATGGATATCTTTTTGAATTAGTCCTGGTTTCATCTATCAATTTTCGAGGATAATTAAATTTGCATTTGCCATTTTTCATACAAGGTGACAGTGGATTTCATTTCCCACATGGCCCATGTATCATGTGTTTTTACAATTTCAAACAATTCAAAATCTTTCTCTGGATCTAGCAACTCGGCTGAAATGAAATCATCAATTTGATTGGGATGAAGTTTAATTTTTAACCATATCAGAATGTGAGCATGTGGTAATCCTCGTTTTTGCCATTCTATTGAATAAACTCATGATAAAAATTCACCAAAAATATTACTTTTTGTTATTAAATTCATTAATTTTTTCAATTTCAATTTAAATACTCTTGCTAATACATCATGTCAATCTCTTGGTTTCTGATGGGGTAATAGTTATTCTGTTATCTCAGGCCATTGACTATTACAATATATAATAGTGTAATTATTCGTATAATATTAAGTCGTAATATTCGGTAAATTTATTAATTATTATTGCTAAAATTTTCAGTTTCTATGAATGGTACTCGTTGAAATATGATACACTGGAAAAAATAGAAGAACCATAACCATCTACTTCTAAAAATATAAATTAAAGATTTGTAGATTTTATTTATAATATTAAATTTATTATATTAATTAAAGACTACGTAATTTTCAACTTCTTTTACTACCACTTTAATTTTTGTTATGAGTATTTAGAATGGAAAATCATTATATTTAAAATCAAGTATATTTAAAAAAAAAATTCTTCTTCTACTTTAAATTATTGTAGTCAAGACCCGGGCTATCATAATAATATATTATTATAATTAACAACTGACGGTCAATAAATATAACTAGAAAATATCTGGCCCGGGCGAAGACCCCTGCTAGTATATAATATATCTGTAATACACTCAAACCTAATGTACTTCAGAGCAATAATCACTTAACTACCTTTTTGTTACCAATAACAACATCTGTGTTTTATGACATTTTGGTTATGGAGGCCCCTTAGAGCTGGAGACTTGCGTGCATTGCAACCTTTCACACTCAGTAGTTGCAGCACTGGTTGTCCAGTTTATCACTGTATTAGATGTGTTACATTGTAATTCAATTACAGTAAATTCCCGTTACAGCGAATACCAATACAATGAATAACCCCGTTATAACGTAAGTCATAGAAGTCCCCTGTCGAAAAGCAGGGCTTATAAAGAGCTTATTTGAATTTTCGTTACAACTAAATTTCCGTTATAACGAAAAAAAATTCGGTCCCTCGGAGTTCGCTGTAACGAAATTTTACTGTATATTTAATTGTTTACGAAAAACAATTCTGACAGGAAACTGACTCAGGGCACAGTCTAATGGTACTATAATGTACTAAAATCAAAATGTATAATATTTAATGCTATGTTTTTTTATATTGCTATTAGGTAAAGTAGGTTGATTTACAATTACTAGTACGCAGTAGGTCGAATAATCTTTTGCAGAAAACACTGCATTTGAACAAATCATTGTACACGTTTGGGCTTATAAAAATAATTTTTTTATTAGATAAAAAGAATATGTATACGCAGTCAATTGTTTACCTAGTTTGCAATATTTCATTGCTAAATAAACATTCTAATGTTTACACGCGTGTTAAACAACATAATATACGTATGATATATTGGTAACCGATCGACGTTGTGATTCAAAAACATAATAATTCGTGGAGACAAACAGATTTTACGTATAGAATTATATTTTTTGGGTACTTACACCAGTTTTTATCGGGTTACATGAATTGTGTCCCTCAGTTTTTATACATTCAAATCGTGAATTTGTCTATTAAAATATTAAATGTATGTTATATATTATAATATTTTACACGAAAAATGAAAATTTTCGTATAAAAAAGTTACATACTCATCGTAGCTCCACGTAAACCTTATCTCCGTAGTATAATAATAATGAACAGAATCGAAGTATTTTATTCAGTAAATATCTTATAAAATATAAATGGGTAAATATCCATAATTAACGAAACAACATATTTTATTCTCATGAAAAATATCGATTTGAAAAATTTAAATCAATAATAAGCTGTCTCCGCGCACTTCGTTCCCCGTACAAAATGCATCCGTCTTAAGTTTGGTTGCCTATTTAGCGCCTATTAAGCGTGAGGATAAAAGCTATTTTTGGTTTTCTGAATTGGTGTATGCATGCTATTTCCGACATATCAATTTTACATAACATTACTGTCCTGCCCCCGCATTGTATTTTTTCAATCGATTAACCGATTGTGCATCATTCGAAAATAATCTATTATTCAAATAATCAATTAAATAATCGCAAAGCCCTAAACATAATAAAGAGATAATATATTGAGGTCATTAATCGGGATAAAAACTATTCTATTTTATGACCAAGGCAAAATTACACACATTGATAATAATTTCATAATGTTCTCTAAACATTTAAATATTTATAAAAATATCATAATATTTAATTAACATATATTAAATTAAAAATAACAAATAAATTATAATTTTTGAAATATAAAATATTTACATACCTACATGGTCATATTATATACCGAAGGTTGTCGTTTGCGCATCATTAAGTACCTCAAGTAAGACATTTGGTTAGTCGTTTGCGCCTTGCAAATTTTAACTATAGAAATATTATAGGTATAGTGATATATACTAATAAGTAATAACTGATAAGTTATCAGTGATAACATATAAACCTATATAGATTTACACAAAAATCAACAATATCTACAACCGTAAGTTTTTTAGCTTTTAGGTATTAAATTGTAATTAATAATTAACTTTATTAGATTAAATTTATGCCTATGATACTCACAAAAAATATCACTTTCTATTGGTAAAATATTATATTATATTAACTGTAAAAGGTAGACTATTAGTTATATGTTAATCATAAATTAAAGCTACTAACTGTCCAATTAATTTATATATTGTAAAATATAAAATAATCTATAACATTTAAAAAGTATTATATAAATAGTATATACATATTATTTTTCAAAAAAATTACAAAAAAAGGATATGTACAGTTTTTAATTCATTAATAGTAATTATTCCAAAACGGCTCCCGTCGAAAAAAATTTTTTTTGATTCGAAATTTTCATAACATTTGTTACCATTTTGTAACCAAATATAATCCAAAATTCGTTTTATATCGGCCGGTCATCACAGTGACGTCACACGTATAAACAGGTATCCTTTGTGTTGAAGTTCATGATATCTCGAGACGTGGTGTCTTAATATTCAAATATTTATATATTTTGTATAAAATATTAAATACACCTCCAGACAGTAGTGCAACTGCAGAAAGAAGTTTTAATCGGCTAAAACTCCTCAAAGTATATCTTCGCTCAACTGTAACTGAAGACCGGCTATACAATTTAGCAATATTGAGCAAAATATTGTGAAAATTTCGAATCAATAGAATCATTTTGAAGGGTACCGGGGTGCTGGGGTGATATCACGCTAGCACCCGAAATTAAAGTTTGAAATTCTGAACTTTCTTGTAAGTTACAAAAAAAGTTTTTGTGGTTACATCTCGTTACATAATGATTACATAATCTTGTGAAATTTTGGTGTAAAAAATCACAACTTGGGGTGCTTGGGTGAACTTATGTCGTAACAATGTTCCTCCAACCACTTTACACTACATTAAAGGGATCATTATTATCAAACTCAATATTATATTTCTTTTATCTATGAACTATGAACATTGTAAATTTTCAGATGTGTAAAATAATTATGGTTGAAGCTGACACTCAAATTTAAAGAAATTATAATAATATTTTTTTATTCAGCCAATAAAAAATAATGTATAACTTTTTTTATTATATTAAAATATGACGTTATAAAGAGTATAAATAAATTGGCGTCATTACACACTAAACGTGTTAACCCAGTTTGCAGTATTTTATTGCTAAATATAACCATATAATTGTTTACACATGTGTTTCAAAATATAGGTTAGGTAACTAACCGATTGACTTATGAGTTTCTCGCCGAGAGCTCAAATTATGGGTACAACCTAAATCCGCGAACGAAATTTGCAATAATTACCACACCCTAAACAAACGAAACTTAACCACTCTTTGATCCAAAGTGATTACAGAGCGCAGATAGTCTGTTACACCACCATTCGGTATGGCCACGAAACCACACGCGGAAACCCCTAAATCGGCATACTCTCTCAAATTTATAAAAATATACAGATTTGTTACTACCTACTTCTTTTGCATGAGATTTCTCCAAATTCAATATATTATAAGTAATATAAAGTATATCAGTATTTGTATAAAAAGTTTTCCTTAAGGCTATCCTGAGTGATGGTTTATTGTAGTTCTGAGCAAACCTAAATATTATTGAAGCTATCATCTCAAACAAAAATTCCGCATAGTGACTGTTAAAATAGCACAGTAAATCATTTTCATAATACTTATAATTATGTTTTATTTAATATAATGAAATATGAAATGATTAAGAGTACAAGTAAATTGGCGTCATTACACACTAAACGTCTGATCTAAGACAAATGGACGTAGCCGTTCGGACTTAAAAAAAATATAATTAAATTAGTAAATAAAATTAATAAGCCATTTATATTATTTATTAACGTAAGTCAAAAATGAATATAAAACATTTAAATTTGATTTATATTAATTATATTTATTTTAGTAGGCACGTACAATTATAAAACTAGCTGTCCCCGTAGGTCCGTCACCCAAGCACCCCAAGTTGTGATTTTTGCAAATACCAATTTTATTATCTGTCAAAGTTTAAAAGTGGCATCCATAAATACTTATTTCCCACTTTTAATAAATATTTTAGTAAATCTTTAGAATTTTTATTTCTTAAATATTCATTGTAAGCCATTATAGTTGAATTAATATTTTGCATTTCAATAAAACTCATATTTTTATGACAGTCAGTTTCAATTGACCGAATCTTCGTCATCGTTTCAGCTTGAGCTTCTCGTAAAACCATAATTACCAAGTGTATGTGTGGGTGAGACTTGTAGAATTGTGAATTATAAGTTCTATGAAAACTTTCAACAGCGTTTGTCTTTCTAAAAAAAATACGTTTCATAGAAATTAAATTAACATTTTTAGATTCTGAACGGAGTGATGAATGTATTGATTTTACAATGATTTGTGTTTTTTTTTTATTTTTATTTTTTTTTTTTTGTGTCTGTCATCACTTTTTGGAGTATTAATAATGCTTCGATTTTTGACTACAGCCCCTCGTTGAAAAGGAAATTTAATTTAGTTGGTACTTTGGGGGGAAGGAGGTCAAAAGTAAAAAATGTACAGTAGTTTTCAAAAGCGTCGGGAAAAACCCTGAAAAAATTACAGAAAAACGGGAAATTTTACGCATAACTACTTTTTGACAAAATCGATTTTTTGATTTTGCTGTAACTCAAAAACGAATCATTGTAAATACTTGCAATTTTCATCAAATGTTTATATTAGCGTTATCTATTACGATTAAATTTTCAATATATTTAAAAAAATTTAAGCTACTTATAGACAATTGAAATTTTTGATTTTTTAAATTTTTTTCTTAAAATGCCGATAAAAATAATTTGGCTATCTAAAAAATCTTTAAAATTTAATACAAGGTTTATTATAAGTTGAACTTATCGTAGTAAAAAAAATTCAAAAATTGTTAGTCACAATTTTTGTTTATAAGCATTTAAAGTTAAAATATTTACGAAATATATCAAAATCGCGAAAATTTGTAAGGAATATTGAAGTTGAAAATTCATAAAATTGTTGTGATTTATACTTAAGGTTCAAAAATCCAATACAAGGTTATCCATAAGTTTTCCTTTAAGTAATTGTAAAAAAAATTTCTAGCGTCGATAAAGAAAAACATTTATGAGCTTAAGAAATTTAATTTTTTACGAAATCGCATAAAATAACGATATATTACAATTTAAATATAGGTAATAATATGATATATCCTGCTAATTACCATTTACTGACAAATCATCTCCGTTCAGAATCGTTTTTCGTATACAATGATATCAGTCGTTGCATTCAAATTTAACACATCCATTTTAGTGACCTACTCTTCATCACTACTATACAGCAATAGCGATACCACTGCCCACTTTTTATTTTTATTTAATAAATAAATTTTAGATGATCTACCTTGGATCAAACATAGGTTCTTTATCCCATATATTTTGGGGAAATGGAGATTCGTCATCTATATAATTATTAAAGACATAATCGCTATAAATTCTGAGCAAACTTTATCATTTGGACAGACACTCATCATGATTTCGACGAATGCATCGGCTACTTCATTACTCGAAATCATGAGTTGACACGGCTACTAGAATATTTTTTTTTTAAATGCCATCGATTGCAGATATTTTTGTTAATGCAATATTGAGTAATATATTGAATATTTATAAAATATGTCGGAGATATCATCTATACACCAAATCATAAAACTAAAAATAGTTAATGTTAATATTATTAGCATTATAGGCAACCAAACTTAACAAGGGTGCATTTTATACGTGCGACGAAGTTCACGGGGACAGATAGTTATAAATAAAATAATTAAATATTATTAGGTATATAATAAAAACATGTAATACTATAATTTCAAATAAAAATTATATAATATATATATATATATATATATAATGTTTAATATTATGTGGATCATAGCCCAGTACCACGCTGCTCGTGGCCCACTTATTGCCGCAATATTATAATATATTATTACCTACAGCAGAAGTCGTGGGGCCGTAATAACTAAGAAGATATTAGTCGTTGGTCATAGAAAAAAAAAGTATCGATGAAAAACGGAGAACGCGACGACAAACAACCAGACGAGATTTTGAAAATTTTGAAAATCCTAGGATTAGGAAAAGTTCTTTGCCGACGATTTAAACAGTCGATATCTCGAAATCAATATTTTAAATTTATTCCAACTCTTGCAGGTGTAAAAATCATTGCACAGTCCAGTTCTACAAGTATAGGGTGTATTGTATTAAGCTTTAAATGGCTCCAGATGAGTAGTGTCCCAAATACAGAATCGTGTCCCTCAGTTTTTTTCGGGTTATACACAAGTTTGGTCCAACAAATATAAATAAAAATTATAAATAACTACACAAATGATTTAATATTATTATATCGGTCTAAAATGTAAATAAAGCAATTTTTATAAATTCACATCCACGACTTAAAAAATGATAAATTCGTTAAAACTAGGTTAATATAACATTTATGCAATATATGCAATATAATATCAACAATTAGTAAGAAATAAAGAATAGTTGTTGGCGTCATAACATATATTTGTTGTTAAATATTTGTAAATTGTTTATTTATTTTGTATTGTATGTGGGTTACGAAAGAATTGGCTATAAAAGAGCTTGAGAATTATTTTTATTATCCATTATTTTTTTTAGCTTTTCACATAATTTATATTCGTTGTGCGTACCAAATATAATTAAAATGAATTTTTCTAAGTATTTTTCTATAACTATTACAATTGCGGTTCTTGCAATTTTGGTTAATCCAATAATTGCTTTTTCAAAATATTATGACGAATTTTTTGCAATATACCGTATGTTCATATCTCTTGATACATGTATATAATATATATATATATATATATATTTTATAATTATTATCATATTTATTTATATGTAATAATAATTATTATATATGTATATAACTTATATAAATTCTTGCAGATACAAAACCATCTTATGATTCTAATGGAGATATTTTTTATATACAGTATGCAGGTATGGTAAAATGTATTTATGTATAATAAGTATTTTTTTTAAATTTGTATTTTATTGATATTCAAAAGCTGTATTCTACAATGGTGTGTAAAATTGATTATAAATTATTTAAAAACAGACCAATTAATGAAGTCTTACTATTAACATGAGAAATAAATAACTTAAATAATTGCTCAATACTTTAAATATTTACATAACATTAACAAATAGGAAACTATATTGCTTATAATTTTAGAATTATTATTAAATCTGCTCTTCATAAAATTTGTATATACTCTATAGCTGTTGTTTATAATTAAGTTATTTCATATTGTATAACATACAAAATTTTTTGACACATCAAAATTTTACCATGCTTTAGTCAATCAATATACATCTGATATGGTGATACTTATAAACTATTATTTAAATATTGTTTCTTCTACATCGGTTTAGAATTAAATTAATATAATTGTTTAAAATTTGAATAGTGTATCCAAAATATTTGCAGAGATAGTTAAATTATTTCTAGTCTTATGTGAAAAAAATTATATTACGATTGTCAATACTACATAATATATTATTACTTTTTTCAGCTGATTGTAAATGTAATATATTTTAACTTATTATTAGTGTACATATGGTAACGTAAAATAGTCTTTTAATATTAAGTATTAAAATTCATAATATATATTATTATATTATGTATCCTTAAATTATGTTCAAGTCTTCTGACCAATATCTTAAATGAATAGTTCAGAAAATAATAGGTCTCGGATTAATCGTGTTATTAATTGACGTTGTTTTCGATTTTGGAGTTAGATTTTCGTGTTCATACATTTTTATAGCTATTAGTCAAATACGTTGAAATGTGTGTGTGCAATTTATAGATCACTGCCCTTATTAATTTATATCACATTAACTGTTTGATCTGAAAAAATAAAATAGTTATAACAAAATAATTTAAGCTATATGAATCTACCATTTAAATGCATAAAATATACAATTATGTATGTTATATTAGATTTTCAGCAGAGTGATTGAATGTATCGATTTTACATTTATGTATGTGTTTTTCTGTTTGTGCACGTGTGTTTCTTTTAACAATAAATAGTAGAAAATGTGATCGGATCTTCAACTTTAAGAGTAGTTTCTGATAGCAAATTTAATCAAGATGATTAAATGAATAAAAAGAAAGCTCAGCACTTTTTATTTATTATCGTTATTATTATGGCAATTATCGTTAAAATAAAATTAGTTTATTTAATAATTTTTAAGGGTTATATATTAATCAATTGTTCATACTACTCGATCATAGTATTTTTTATAATTTTTGAATTTAAATTATTTAAACGTTTAACAGTTTTACTAATGGATATTGCTGGATTTTTGAGTAAGTAATTATAATATATGGGTAGTAATATTTATTGTATTTATATATGCTAACATTTAGTGTGAGGATAAAAACTACTTTTTGTTTTCTGATTTGATGTATAGATGATATTTCCGACACATCACCTTAACATAATTGTCCCGCCCAGCATTGCATTTTTTCAATCGATTAACCGATTATGTATCATTCGAAAACAATCTATTATTCAAATAATCGATTAAATAATCGCACTTCCCTAATTCCTTAAAAATAATAAAGAGGTAATATATTGAGGTTATTAATCGGGATAAAAATTATCGTACCTTATAACAGAGACAAAATTATACACATTGATCATAATTTCATCAAAATCAGTTGAGTAGTTTTGGAATGCGATTACAACTAATCAGTTAGGGGATTGGCATTAAGTTTTAGTAATCTTGTGAGTTCGTATCTATATGTCCGTGGACTACGAGTTTGGACTTTTCTAAGAAATGAATTAAATGTAAACATATCTTAATGATCAAAATAAATAATTCATATTATTCACGATATTTGTCCTAACCTCCACATACTTTTATTATTGATATAAACGGAAAACGTGTCATACACCGCACAAAATCTCGTGAAATACATATTACATTTTATACTAACAGTTAAATTGATTATTCATGCATTTTGAATCCATTTTGATCGATATTCATCTCCCTTATAAATTAATGAAAACTGTGACTGGTGGTGATAAGCAATGAAATATAACTTATATTTGTAGCTACTGATGTTCAACATTTCAATCAACCCCCCTACGTCTACGTGTGGCGTATGAAACGCATCAATGTGATCCATCTTGGTCCTTATCGGACAATCCGCAGATCTACACATTTTTTTTTTTGTACAATCTATATACAAATTGTTTACTGCAATAAGCATATTAGATGGGGTAAAAGGCCTGGTTGGCTTGATTGAAGAAACTATTCAATTATAGTACTTCATGGTATGGGTGGGAGTTGTTAGTCGACTAGTTACTCACACCGGCCACGGTTTAGACGTCGGTCAAGGTAACCTGGGATTATTTGAAAAGAAAATGATCAACACATGACGGAGAAAATCACGTACATCTTGTGCCAATCTCTATTCCTATAGTGTGGTTCAGTTTTTTAATTAATGAACCACCGTCGATTTTGGTATAGTTTCGCTAAGAAACCAGTCCGAGTCTTCAAGTTTACGTGATTAATTTTTAGATTCTGTTGTTATGTTATATGTATTTTGTCAATCCTGTTTGTATTAAATATAAATATTTAATTTTAGGCTTCATTAGCAAACCTTTTGACTAACATTTGTTGTTAGTTACAAGAGCATCGTCATTTTATCTAAATAATTTTTGTACAAAATTTCTCATTAACGCATATCGAAATGTATTAAATTAATAGGTAATATGTTGCATGTATAGGTATATTAAGGGACAGTTAAATTATACAATTATTTAAATTGACTAATGCTTTGTTATACATAAATATAATATATTTACAGATAATTTCGAATTTGATACATTCGCAAACCCACAAAGTAATTATTTGAAAATAACTAAATGCAATTTTTAATACCACCTACAATGAATTTATAGTTTTATACATTGGTTTAGTTAATGTCATGATTGTAAAATTCTTTAAAAAATATATAGCAACTATTTTCTATACATTTCAAAAAACTCTTAAATGTAATAGGTACTAAGAAATCACTTTTAAACAATTTATTTTAAATTAAAAAAAGTGGGCAAGTGGATATCGCTCTGATGTATAATAGACATGGAGATGAGTAGGTCACTATAATGGATGTGTTAAATTTGAATGCAATGACAGGTATCATATTATAGACGAAAAACGATTCTGAACGGAGATGATTTGTCAGTTAATGATAATTAGTAGGATATATTATATTATTACCTATATTAAAATTGTAATATATCGTTATTTTATTCGATTTCATGAAAAAATAAATTTCATACGCTCATAAATTTTTTTTATATTGACGCTGGATTTTTTTTTTCTATTATTTGAAGAAAAAATTATGGAGAATCATTGTAAAATCAATACATTCATCACTCCGTTCAGAATCTAAAAAAATGTTTTACAATTAATTTCTAAACTTTCTATACTTGTGTATTACCATTGCATACCTACCTAGTAGATTTATATTTAATATTTTCATATTACATTTTACACACTGATAGACTACAGCTTTCTGGTTATTCAGTGGCTGTTCAGTGCTCCACTGAATTTCAAATTGTTGAGTTATCACTGCGTATTGTTTACAGCTCGAATAATATTTTTCTTGTATTAGGTTTATTCGTACTAATTATTTTATATTGCATTCGTTTTTATTATTTTTGTAATATGCACTTGAAAATAAAATCACGTTTTTGCAACTCCACAACATCAATTAGTATGCGTAATGTCTGGGGCGGCTTCAAAAAGGGGGTCCCAGGCCTATAGTTATAAAAAATTGTATATTGTTAAAAAAAATTTTAAGCGAAAAACATATTATACCACCGACTATCATAGACATGTACAAGTATGTACATATGACGGTATATGTACGTGCTATCTATATTATGTATATTATGAAAAACCTATAATCATAAAAAAAATTAAAACTAAGCCCCCCCCCCCCTTACCAAATCTCTTGAGCCGCCTCTGCATTATGTAATAATCGACGACAACATAACGAGCCAGCGTTTCGGATATCGACCCAAGACTGTATTTTTGATCGCGCTCATGTCGTCTACCTGTCATTATGTTATAATTGTTTGAAATATCCGATATCACTACTCGAATAAATATGTACGTATATCATTGGTCAAGCAAAATGTGTTGAACACATATTGCCAGAGTTGGATCATTACAACACAATAACCGCTAAAAATCAGTTTTCGATATCTATTAATTTCAATACATTTGTTTATATTTGTATGCATATAAAAATAAATGTTTCTTTTTTTAGTATTGTAAATTTGTAAATAATCATTATTTATCTATATTTTTGTTTAGATTTTATCAGTATGTATTGTTTGTGATTTTTTTTTAATAAGTTATTTATTTACAAGTTTATTAGGATTTTTATAATTCTATATTGGTTTACGGATTGTAAGTAATAAGTATATAAGAATTTATCGATGAAGTAGATTACCGAAGTTTAGGTAATATAAATCGATAAAAATTATATTTTATAAATTTAAAATTCACAGGTTTTAATCATAATTTCATTATCCACTCTACTAAACATTAAATTCATCAACTGTGACAAATAACCCGACCGATGCCAACCCGATATTAAAATAATTTTTTTGAAATGTCCTATCTTACGACTCGAATAAATTTTTACATATATAACTGGAAAAGCAAAAAGTTTTGAAGGGTGACACATATTTCCAGTTGTATCGTAACATTACAGTAATCACCAAAAATCAATTTTTGATATATTTTTATTATTTTAATATAATGTTTATAATTTTATAAATATAAAAACAAAGTTTTCTTTTTTTTTTATAATTGTTAATAATCATTAATTATTTATACTTTTTTTAAGGAATAAGTAGTATGTATTTTCTGATTTTTTTTTTTAATAAGTTTTATTTATTAAAAAAGTTTAATAGAATTTTTATAATTCTATAACGGTTAACAGATTGTTAGTATAATTTATTGATAAAGTAAATTACCGACTTTTAGGTAATATAAATCGACAAAAATTTGAAACAAATAATATTTTATAAATTAAGAGTTTACTTCTTTTAATCTTAACTTCAATATCTAAGCTACTAAATATTAAATTCATCAACATTGACAAATGACGAACCAGTAATCTATAAACCGTTTCAGATTTCATTACATTTTTTAATTAAATATTAATATAGTGTGTGTATTTTTTATTTTTAATGGATTTATACATTTCTTTAGTTAATTTATAACACCAAAATTAATTATTATACCTTATACGTTATATTTTATTATATTTTCATTTTACATTTGTTTTTGTCTTCACTGATAGACTTGACATTTTACCGATTTTCGTGTTCTCTTAATGTGAGCTTACTAGTTATTCAGTGGCCGTGCTAATAATAGTAGCAGACTGACTTTCAGATCTTTGTGTTGTCATTGCTTATATATTTTATTATTCGACAACGATAGAGGGCATTTTACCACTTTACTGGTCTCTATGACCATTACAGTAACTTTTTTGTACAACGTGAATAATATATTTTTTTTTATTATATTCTTATATTCGTCCATATTATTTTATATTATTGCCGTAATACGCACCTCTCTCCACGTGTAAATAAAATCACATCTTTAAGCCCCGACAAAATCAATTATGCGTAACGTAAATCGACGACAACACAACAAGGAAAGCGTTTCGGAGATCAACCTAGGCTGTATTTTCGATCGCGTTCACGTCCGACGACGTCAATCCCTAATTCCTACGACGTAAAAGTACGCGTCGTGCTCATGCTTGCATCGAGAATCCGACAGACGCCTACCCGATATTAAGGTATTTTTTTTAAAATGTCCAATCTCACGGCCCCAATAAATATTTACATATATTACTAGACAAGCAAAAAGTGTTGAAAATATTTATTATTATCTATATTTTTTTTTAGATCAACTAAGTATGTATTGTCAGTGATTTTTTTTTTTTTTAATAAGTTTTATTTATTCAACAAGTTTAATAGGATTTTTGTAATTTTGTAACGGTTTACAGATTGTAATAATTAGAATTTATCAATGAAATAGATTACCGAATTTTAGGAAATATAAATCTACAAAAATTATAAAAAATAATATTTTATAAAGTTAGAGTTTTCTATTTTTAACTTCACTATCTACGCTATTAAATATTAAATTTATCAACTGTGAAAAATTAGAAACCAGTAATCTATAAACCGTTTCAGATTAATGACATTTTTAAATTAAATATTAATATAATGTGTGTATTTTGTATGGTTAGTAGAAAATAAATAATGTTTTTAACTATAAACATATTTTTGACTTTTAATTAATTTAAAATCACATAATTTACATTACAATTACAATTTAAAATTATTGACATATACTAAAACCTTATTATTTGAATATTGGTTATGAACTTCTGTACTTGATAGTCTTTAGAATTGAATCGAAGTTTCGAACTTTTCAAAGTCCAAAAATTGGTATGAAATTAAGGTCAAGTTTGACAGTCAAATCTAGTTTAAAATAAAAATAACTGAATATAAATCGATTAGAACAAAAGTGTGAAACTTTATAATTACTCCATTCTAAAATAGTTCAAATTTCATGTATAATAAATTTTTCCTGCAGTTTTTTTTATTGCCTTTTCAATGTAAATAAATACACTGTTATTTTATGCTTGTTCATTATTTTTAAATTTATTGTATTTGCATTATTACTATTTTACAATGATGTGTGTTTTTTTGTATTATTACACAATAAGTAGTAGATAAAATGCTTCAATTATAAAAAATGTGTGATGTTTTGGATAGCAGATTGGAATTAGTTTGTACATGCTTGAAAATTGAATATAAAATTCAAATGAGAAATTAATTTCCGAATTAAAAAATACCAGCATTGTTTAGTCACAATTTTTTTTTATATGCATTTAAACTTAAAATTTAAAAAAAAATTGTAAATTCTGGAATAATACAAATTACAGTTTTGTAATTAGAATTACATGAAAAATACTTTTTATACAAGTTTAACGAGATATATAAAATAAAAATCTACCGGATAGCCGATATAATTTTTATATTTTATTTTTAAAATTCAAAAATATTAAAAAATACTTGCTTCATAAAAACTTCGATGTATGATCAAAAAGTTTCGTTAGAGTTCGATTCGTGACTATATTTTTTATTTAGACTCACTTTTTATAGTTTTATACCTTCTTAACGGTATAACGTTTATTTATTTTCACTACTATCAATAACATTTAACTGTATAATAACTCTTTGCTCTTTTATTTTGTAGACGCAATGTTTCGTGAGTATTCGTTTTTTAGATACATTTTATATCGACATATTTCATTAGTTTAATTTAATTTAAAGTTGTTTAGTATAATTTTATAGACTTACTATTTATTTACCATTTATAACTTTAGTTTTAAAAACAAAATAAAATTAATCATACAAAATTACAGGAGTATTCAATATTATAATTGTTTTATTAATTAGTATTTTTATATTATTTGTTTTTATAGGTGTAAGACGGCAAAATGCTGGTAAATATTTAAGTTTTATATTTTTATTTATTGAGGTTAATTATAAATTTAGAGTATTGAGTGCTGATGATGTGATGTTGCTCTTGCACTCTGTAACAAGAATTGAAATAGATTTTCTAACAAATCCGAAAATCGGTCTGAAATTAAGGTCGAGTTAAACAGTCGAATCTAGTTATAAATAAAAATAACTGAATTGAAATCGAATATAAAAAAAGTTTGAAACTTTATAATTAATCTATTCTAAAATAGTTCAAATTCCATAAACATTTCTTACACGAAAAATAATAAAAAAAAAACATAATAAATGTTTCCTGCGGTTTTTCTATTGCGTTTTTATTGTCAATAAATACACTGTTATTTTATGCTTGTTTATTATTTTTAATTTATTGTATATGCATTATTGCTATTTTACAATGATGTGTGTTTTTTCGTATGATTACACAATAATTAGTAGGTGAAATGATCAATTATAAGAAATTTGGGATGTTTTGGATAGCAGATTAGATTTAGTTTGTACATGCTTGAAAATTGAATTCAAGATTCAAATGAGTGATAAATTTCTGGATTAAAAGATATCAACATTGTTTAGCACAATATTTTTTAATAAGCATTTACACTTAAAACTTAAAAAAAATTGTAAATTCTGGGATAATATAAATTATAGTTTTGTAATTAGAATCACATAAAAAATACTTTTTATACAAGTTTTACAAGATATATAAAATAAAAATCAATCGGATGTCAAAATAAATTTTATTAACTTTTGAAATTCAAAAATATTAAAAATACCTACTTGGTTTGTGAAAGCTTCAACATATGATCAAAAAGTTCAGTTAGAGTTCGGTTCGAGACTATATTTTTGATGTCAACCCACTTTTTATAATTCTATACTCTATATAAAACGATATAATGTTAATTTATTTCCACTATTATTAATAATTTTTAACCGTATAATAATTCTTTGCTATTTTATTTTGTAGCCTCATCAAGTAATAATGAGTATTTGTATTTCAGATAAATTTTATATTGACATATCTAATTTGTTTAAATTAATTTAATTTAAAGTTGTTTAGTATAATTTTATAGACTTAAGTACTATGTTTGTAAGTCATGGTTTATGAAAATTTTAATTCCATGTAGATGCAAATTATGATTTATACTTTTAACTAGGTACAAACAATTTTAAGCTACAGGAGATAGAGATAGTTAAATAACTAATAACTATTATGAGATTATAAACTAGAACGTTGGTACATCGATTTAGTTTTAAAACAAAATAAAATTAATCATACAAAACTATAGGAATATTATAATTATGTTATTAATTAGAATCTTTATATATATTTTTTTATTTTATAGGTTATGCAATCAGTGAGTATTTGTTTTTCAGTTAAATTTTTTATCGAAATGTCTGATTACTAATTAGTTTAAATTTATTTAATTTAAAATTGTTTAGTATAATTTTATAGACTTACTATGTTTGTAATTCATGGTTTACGAAAATTGTAATTCCACATAATCCCAAATTACCATCACTACTTTTGAATAGATATAAGAGATTTAAAACTACAGGAGATAGAAATAGTTAAATAACTAAAAACTACTAGGTATAAGATTGTAAGCTAAAATGTAAGTTTATCGCTTTAGTTTTAAAATAAAAATTAAACCACTCATACAAAATTACAGGAGTATATAATTGTTTTATTAATTAGAATCTTTATATTTGTTTTTAAATGGGATCCAGCAACTCAAGGTAAATATTTAAGTTTTATATTTTTATTTATTGAAGTTAATTATAAATGAAGGGTATTGACTGTTGGTTATGTGAAGTCGCTCTTGCACTCGGTAACAAAAATTGAAATAGAATTTTCAAAAAAAGTTATCTTCATTTGATTTCGTTACGCGACTGTTAAAAATATTGAGAATATCTCGTATAGAGATTCGGAACTTAAGGACCTGGAGTAACGTAGCTAAAATATAGTTTTATATTCTGTCTATAATTTTGATAATGCGTTATTATTTAGTATATTAAATAACTTCTCCCATATCTTTATATCTTTGATTGTGTTTGGTGTGTTATAATTTATAGTTGCTATCAGACTCTGTAGTTGTGTACGTAGACAGTCCAATATGTACGAGCCACTGCTGAAGTGTCAAAACTGAAGAATAATAAGGCACCTGGATCAGATGAAATCACTGCATAAATGTTGAAACTATCTGGGGATAAAGGAGTAAAGGTCTTATGGAAACTGTGCAATGAGGTTTGGACCACGGGAACCTGGCCTGAAGACTGGGTGGAATTGATCTTCATACCACTTCATAAAAAAGGGTCTACCGAAGACTGCAGCAACTACCGCACTACCTCCCTCATCTCACAAGCCTCCTAAGTACTACTAAATGTCATTCATGCAAGACTGAGGTATTACGCCGATAGTCAAATACCGCCGGAACAAGCTGGATTTGTCAGAGGTAGAAGAATACGTGAACAAATATTGAATATACCCCAGCTCATAGATAAGAGTAGAGAATTCAATCAACTATTGGTAATGTACTTCATTACTATAACAAAGGTTTGACTGTGTACAATGGAGGAAACTATGGACTGTCATGGAAGAAATGGGCAATGGACGTTCCCGAACATATTATCCACTTAATCAAGAACCTATACGCTGGATCAAAAGCAGCAATCCGAACACAAGATGCAGTATCAGATCAACTCCAACCTACCAAGGGTGTTCGACAAGGGTGCATTTTATCACCTATCCTCTTTATTATTTATAGTGAAGCAGTATTGAGAGAGGCACTCCTTGAATGGAATGGCGGAATGGTTATTGGATGTGGAAATATCAACAATTTACGGTACGTGGATGACACCATGTTATGTACCAAGTCTGAACCGGAGATGAGCCAATTAATAAAGTGTGTTGAAGAAGCAAGCAACAAATATGGAGTGATAATTAACAGGAACAAGACAAAGGTTATGATTATTGATCGAGCAGGAGTATTACCTCACACCAATGTACTGAACGGCTACCAAAAAGTGAATTAGTTTATATATTTAGGTTCAATTGTACAAGAAGATGGCGGATCATCCAGAGAGATTAGGCGTCGTGTTACACTTAGGAGGGAAGCAGTCAGCAGGCTAATACTAATTTGGAACGATAATCATATCTCCAGGAACAGCAAGTTGCGACTACTTAAGGCACTTACCTTCTCAGCGATGCTCTATGGATCCGAAACATATACACTCAAAGTAGAAGATGTAAAGCAGCGCATAAACGCCTTTGAGATGTGGGCATACAGGCAGATGTTGGGAATTTCTTGGATGGAAAGGAGGACCAACTTCTCAATTTTGGCCATGCTAAATGTAGAAATAAGACTGGCAGTTGTGTGTAAGCATAGAATCCTAAGGTTCTTTGGCCACATCATAAGAAGAGATGGATCGAGCTTGGAGAAACTGATGATCGAAGGAAAAATAGAAGGGAAAAGAAGCCGTGAAAGAACACCAATGCGTTGGATAGACCAGATCAAAACCATCACTGACTATCCTCTAGGAGAGGCCATACGATCAGCAGAAAACCGTGAGCTTTGGAAAGAGATTGTTGCCAACGTCAACTGATGGGTCACCAAACTTTCGCTTTTGGAAGAGGGACTTAAGAAGAAGATGTTTGTAATTCATGGTTTACGAAACTTGTAATGCCACATAGTCCCAAATTATCATCACTACTTTTGAATAGATATAAAAAATATAAAGATACAAGAGATAGAGATAGTTAAATAACTAAATACTACTAGGTATAAGATTATAAGCTAAAATGTAAGTTTATCGCTTTAGTTTTATAAACAAAATTAAACCAATCACACAAAATTACAGGAGTATATAATTGTTTTATTAATTAGAATCTTTATATTTGTTTTTAAAGGTATTCCAGCACATCTAGGTAAATATTTAAGTTTTATATTTTTATTTATTAAAGTTAATTATAAATTGAGGGTATTGAATGTTGGTTATGTGATGTCGCTCTTGCACTCGGTAACAAAAATTGAAATTGAATTTTCAAATAAAGTTATCTTCATTTGATTTCGTTACGCGACAGTTAAAAATCTTAAGAATATCTCGTATAGAGATTCGGAACTTAAAGAGCTGGAGTAACGTAGCTAAAAAATAGTTTTATATTCTGTCTATAATTTTGATAATGCGTTATTATTTAGTATATGAAATAACTTCTCCCATATCTTTATATCTTTGATTGTGTTTGGTGTATTATAATTTATAGTTGCTATCAGACTCTGTAGTTGTGTACGTAGACAGTCCAATATGTACGAGCCACTGCTGAAGTGTCAAAGCCGAAGAATAATAAGGCACCTGGATCAGATGAAATCATTGCAGAAATGCTGAAACTATCTGGAGATAAAGGAGTAAAGGTCTTATGGAAACTGTGCAATGAGGTTTGGACCACGGGAACCTGGCCTGAAGACTGGGTGGAATTGATCTTCATACCACTTCATAAAAAAGGGTCTACCGAAGACTGCAGCAACTACCGCACTACCTCCCTCATCGCAAACACCTCCAAAGTCCTACTGAATGTCATTCATGCAAGACTGAGGTACTACGCAGATAGTCAAATACCGCCGGAACAAGCTGGATTTGTCAGAGGTAGAAGAATACGTGAACAAATATTGAATATACCCCAGCTCATAGATAAGAGTAGAGAATTCAATCAACTATTGGTAATGTACTTCATTACTATAACAAAGGTTTGACTGTGTACAATGGAGGAAACTATGGACTGTCATGGAAGAAATGGGCAATGGACGTTCCCGAACATATTATCCACTTAATCAAGAACCTATACGCTGGATCAAAAGCAGCAATCCGAACACAAGATGCAGTATCAGATCAACTCCAACCTACCAAGGGTGTTCGACAAGGGTGCATTTTATCACCTATCCTCTTTATTATTTATAGTGAAGCAGTATTGAGAGAGGCACTCCTTGAATGGAATGGCGGAATGGTTATTGGATGTGGAAATATCAACAATTTACGGTACGTGGATGACACCATGTTATGTACCAAGTCTGAACCGGAGATGAGCCAATTAATAAAGTGTGTTGAAGAAGCAAGCAACAAATATGGAGTGATAATTAACAGGAACAAGACAAAGGTTATGATTATTGATCGAGCAGGAGTATTACCTCACACCAATGTACTGAACGGCTACCAAAAAGTGAATTAGTTTATATATTTAGGTTCAATTGTACAAGAAGATGGCGGATCATCCAGAGAGATTAGGCGTCGTGTTACACTTAGGAGGGAAGCAGTCAGCAGGCTAATACTAATTTGGAACGATAATCATATCTCCAGGAACAGCAAGTTGCGACTACTTAAGGCACTTACCTTCTCAGCGATGCTCTATGGATCCGAAACATATACACTCAAAGTAGAAGATGTAAAGCAGCGCATAAACGCCTTTGAGATGTGGGCATACAGGCAGATGTTGGGAATTTCTTGGATGGAAAGGAGGACCAACTTCTCAATTTTGGCCATGCTAAATGTAGAAATAAGACTGGCAGTTGTGTGTAAGCATAGAATCCTAAGGTTCTTTGGCCACATCATAAGAAGAGATGGATCGAGCTTGGAGAAACTGATGATCGAAGGAAAAATAGAAGGGAAAAGAAGCCGTGAAAGAACACCAATGCGTTGGATAGACCAGATCAAAACCATCACTGACTATCCTCTAGGAGAGGCCATACGATCAGCAGAAAACCGTGAGCTTTGGAAAGAGATTGTTGCCAACGTCAACTGATGGGTCACCAAACTTTCGCTTTTGGAAGAGGGACTTAAGAAGAAGATGTTTGTAATTCATGGTTTACGAAACTTGTAATGCCACATAGTCCCAAATTATCATCACTACTTTTGAATAGATATAAAAAATATAAAGATACAAGAGATAGAGATAGTTAAATAACTAAATACTACTAGGTATAAGATTATAAGCTAAAATGTAAGTTTATCGCTTTAGTTTTATAAACAAAATTAAACCAATCACACAAAATTACAGGAGTATATAATTGTTTTATTAATTAGAATCTTTATATTTGTTTTTAAAGGTATTCCAGCACATCTAGGTAAATATTTAAGTTTTATATTTTTATTTATTAAAGTTAATTATAAATTGAGGGTATTGAATGTTGGTTATGTGATGTCGCTCTTGCACTCGGTAACAAAAATTGAAATTGAATTTTCAAATAAAGTTATCTTCATTTGATTTCGTTACGCGACAGTTAAAAATCTTAAGAATATCTCGTATAGAGATTCGGAACTTAAAGAGCTGGAGTAACGTAGCTAAAAAATAGTTTTATATTCTGTCTATAATTTTGATAATGCGTTATTATTTAGTATATGAAATAACTTCTCCCATATCTTTATATCTTTGATTGTGTTTGGTGTATTATAATTTATAGTTGCTATCAGACTCTGTAGTTGTGTACGTAGACAGTCCAATATGTACGAGGCACTGCTGAAGTGTCAAAGCCGAAGAATAATAAGGCACCTGGATCAGATGAAATCATTGCAGAAATGCTGAAACTATCTGGAGATAAAGGAGTAAAGGTCTTATGGAAACTGTGCAATGAGGTTTGGACCACGGGAACCTGGCCTGAAGACTGGGTGGAATTGATCTTCATACCACTTCATAAAAAAGGGTCTACCGAAGACTGCAGCAACTACCGCACTACCTCCCTCATCGCAAACACCTCCAAAGTCCTACTGAATGTCATTCATGCAAGACTGAGGTACTACGCAGATAGTCAAATACCGCCGGAACAAGCTGGATTTGTCAGAGGTAGAAGAATACGTGAACAAATATTGAATATACCCCAGCTCATAGATAAGAGTAGAGAATTCAATCAACTATTGGTAATGTACTTCATTGACTATAACAAAGGTTTTGACTGTGTACAATGGAGGAAACTATGGACTGTCATGGAAGAAATGGGCAATGGACGTTCCCGAACTTATTATCCACTTAATCAAGAACCTATACGCTGGATCAAAGGCAGCAATCAGAACACAAGATGCAGTATAAGATCAACTCCAACCTACCAAGGGTGTTCGACAAGGGTGCATTTTATCACCTATCCTCTTTATTATTTATAGTGAAGCAGTATTGAGAGAGGCACTCCTTGAATGGAATGGCGGAATTGTTATTGGATGTGGAAATATCAACAATTTACGGTACGTGGATGACACCATGTTATGTACCAAGTCTGAACCGGAGATGAGCCAATTAATAAAGCGTGTTGAAGAAGCAAGCAACAAATATGGAGTGATAATCAACAGGAGCAAGACAAAGGTTATGATTATTGATCTAACAGGAGTATTACCTCACACCAATGTACTGAACGGCTACCAAAAAGTGAATTAGTTTATATATTTAGGTTCAATTGTACAAGATGATGGCGGATCATCCAGAGAGATTAGGCGTCGTGTTACACTTAGGAGGGAAGCAGTCAGCAGGCTAATACCAATTTGGAACGATAATCATATCTCAAGGAACAGCAAGTTGCGACTACTTAAGGAACTTACCTTCTCAGCGATGCTTTATGGATCCGAAACATATACACTCAAAGTAGAAGATGTAAAGCAGCGCATAAACGCCTTTGAGATGTGGGCATACAGGCAGATGTTGAGAATTTCTTGGATGGAAAGGAGTACCAACTTCTCAATTTTGGCCATGCTAAATGTGGAAATAAGACTGGCAGTTGTGTGTAAGCATAGGATCCTAAGGTTCTTTGGCCACATTATAAGAAGAGATGGATCGAGCCTGGAGAAGCTGATGATCGAAGGAAAAATAGAAGGGAAAAGAAGCCGTGAAAGAACACCAATGCGTTGGATAGACCAGATCAAAACCATCACTGGCTATCCCTTAGGAGAGGCCATACGATCAGCAGAAAATCGTGAGCTTTGGAAAGAGATTGCTGCCAACGCCAACTGATGGGTCACCAAACTTTCGCTTTTGGAAGAGGGACTTAAGAAGAAGATGTTTGTAATTCATGGTTTACGAAAATTGTAATTCCACATAGTTCCAAATTATCATCACTACTTTTGAATAGATATAAGAAATTTAAAGCTACAGGAGATAGAAATAGTTAAATAACTAAAAACTACTAGGTATAAGATTGTAAGCTAAAATGTAAGTTTATCGCTTTAGTTTTAAAATAAAAATTAAACCACTCATACAAAATTACAGGAGTATATAATTGTTTTATTAATTAGAATCTTTATATTTGTTTTTAAATGGGATCCAGCAAATGAAGGTAAATATTTAAGTTTTATATTTTTATTTATTGAAGTTAATTATAAATTAAGAGTATTGAGTATTGGTTATGTGAAGTCGCTCTTGCACTCGGTAACAAATATTGAAATAGAATTTTCAAATAAAGTTATCTTCATTTGATTTCGTTACGCGACAGTTAAAAATCTTGAGAATATCTCGTATAGAGATTCGGAACTTAAGGAGCTGGAGTAACGTAGCTAAAATATAGTTTTATATTCTGTCTATAATTTTGATAATGCGTTATTATTTAGTATATGAAATAACTTCTCCCATATCTTTATATCTTTGATTGTGTTTGGTGTATTATAATTTATAGTTGCTATCAGACTCTGTAGTTGTGTACGTAGACAGTCCAATATGTACGAGCCACTGCTGAAGTGTCAAAGCCGAAGAATAATAAGGCACCTGGATCAGATGAAATCATTGCAGAAATGCTGAAACTATCTGGAGATAAAGGAGTAAAGGTCTTATGGAAACTGTGCAATGAGGTTTGGACCACGGGAACCTGGCCTGAAGACTGGGTGGAATTGATCTTCATACCACTTCATAAAAAAGGGTCTACCGAAGACTGCAGCAACTACCGCACTACCTCCCTCATCGCAAACACCTCCAAAGTCCTACTGAATGTCATTCATGCAAGACTGAGGTACTACGCAGATAGTCAAATACCGCCGGAACAAGCTGGATTTGTCAGAGGTAGAAGAATACGTGAACAAATATTGAATATACCCCAGCTCATAGATAAGAGTAGAGAATTCAATCAACTATTGGTAATGTACTTCATTGGCTATAACAAAGGTTTTGACTGTGTACAATGGAGGAAACTATGGACTGTCATGGAAGAAATGGGCAATGGACGTTCCCGAACATATTATCCACTTAATCAAGAACCTATACGCTGGATCAAAGGCAGCAATCCGAACACAAGATGCAGTATCAGATCAACTCCAACCTACCAAGGGTGTTCGACAAGGGTGCATTTTATCACCTATCCTCTTTATTATTTATAGTGAAGCAGTATTGAGAGAGGCACTCCTTGAATGGAATGGCGGAATGGTTATTGGATGTGGAAATATCAACAATTTACGGTACGTGGATGACACCATGTTATGTACCAAGTCTGAACCGGAGATGAGCCAATTAATAAAGCGTGTTGAAGAAGCAAGCAACAAATATGGAGTGATAATTAACAGGAACAAGACAAAGGTTATGATTATTGATCGAGCAGGAGTATTACCTCACACCAATGTACTGAACGGCTACCAAAAAGTGAATGAGTTTATATATTTAGGTTCAATTGTACAAGAAAATGGCGGATCATCCAGAGAGATTAGGCGTCGTGTTACACTTAGGAGGGAAGCAGTCAGCAGGCTAATACTAATTTGGAACGATAATCATATCTCCAGGAACAGCAAGTTGCGACTACTTAAGGCACTTACCTTCTCAGCGATGCTCTATGGATCCGAAACATATACACTCAAAGTAGAAGATGTAAAGCAGCGCATAAACGCCTTTGAGATGTGGGCATACATGCAGATGTTGAGAATTTCTTGGATGGAAAGGAGTACCAACTTCTCAATTTTGGCCATGCTAAATGTGGAAATAAGACTGGCAGTTGTGTGTAAGCATAGGATCCTAAGGTTCTTTGGCCACATCATAAGAAGAGATGGATCGAGCCTGGAGAAGCTGATGATCGAAGGAAAAATAGAAGGGAAAAGAAGCCGTGAAAGAACACCAATGCGTTGGATAGACCAGATCAAAACCATCACTGGCTATCCCTTAGGAGAGGCCATACGATCAGCAGAAAATCGTGAGCTTTGGAAAGAGATTGCTGCCAACGCCAACTGATGGGTCACCAAACTTTCGCTTTTGGAAGAGGGACTTAAGAAGAAGATGTTTGTAATTCATGGTTTACGAAAATTGTAATTCCACATAGTCCCAAATTATCATCACTACTTTTGAATAGATATAAGAGATTTAAAGCTACAGGAGATAGAAATAGTTAAATAACTAAAAACTACTAGGTATAAGATTGTAAGCTAAAATGTAAGTTTATCGCTTTAGTTTAAAAATAAAAATTAAACCACTCATACAAAATTACAGGAGTATATAATTGTTTTATTAATTAGAATCTTTATATTTATTTTTTAAAGTGGATTTAGAAAGTGAAGGTAAATATTTAAGTTTTATATTTTTATTTATTGAAGTTAATTATAAATTGAGGGTATTGAGTGTTGGTTATGTGATGTCGCTCTTGCACTCGGTAACAAAAATTGAAATAGAATTTACAAATAAAGTTATCTTCCTTTAATTTCTTTACGCGACAGTTAAAAATCTTGAGAATATCTCGTATAGAGATTCGGAACTTAAAGAGCTGGAGTAACGTAGCTAAAAAATAGTTTTATATTCTCTCTATAATTTTGATAATGCGTTATTATTTAGTATATTAAATAACTTCTCCCATATCTTTATATCTTTGATTGTGTTTGGTGTATTATAATTTATAGTTGCTATCAGACTCTGTAGTTCTGTACGTAGACAGTCCAATATATACGAGCCACTTAGGAACGACGTGTTCCCATAATTGTTTTAGTGTGTGACATACCTTCGATAAAGTTGTTCCAACATCCCAATTGTTTGTATCACTTGTTGATTACGTCTCGTGTATTTTTATCATTAATAGTATAATATATTTTTAATATTCTCTCTGCTAGATGTCATGTTCCTATTCAATATTATATTATAATTAGTGAATATAATATGATAAATTATATTTTTATTGTTAAATAAATGATTCTTATTGTCTATTAAGCACAATAAAACTGTTATTATTATGTTATTAAAAATAAAATATTTTAATTTTTTTTTATAGAAATGGTTTGTAAGTTAAATTTTCATAATATTGTGTTTTAAGGTTTATTCATTCGTGTCACCCGTCGTTACGTCTCGTTTATATATGTCATTATCAAATGAATTTATTTTTAATATTCTTTCTGCTTGATGGCCTGTGTCAGTCAATATTATATATTATAATTAGTGTATATAATATTATGATAAATTATATATTGTTATTTTGTTAATATTTTATTAACAATATACCTATTATTTTAATTTTTTTTAAATAGCTGTATTAGGTATGTTAGTTAAATTTCATTAATATTGTTTATTTCAATAAATTACATTAACCATAAAAATTAATAACTCATACCTATATTATGTATTTATTTTATTTAGGTGAAGCATATCGTACGTAATTTGTTTGTTTTTAATTGTATTTCACATCATACATTTCTATTTAATATTTTATGTGATACGTTTCTCGAAATATATTTTATAAATTTCCATCACATTTCAAAAACACGAAACTACATACCTAAATGAAAAAAAAATCAAATATGCTGTTCTTGTGTCGTTATTATTTTTTTAAGTTTAAAATATTAATCTCCCTAATTGATTAAATAATTTTTATATATTATCAATTAATTTTTTCAGAGGCATTTGGTTCGTATATTTTGTTTCCTTTTACCGTTTAGAATTTAGGTCTTTATTTTGAACACTATTATAAATTTAATTTTGTATAATATTACAATATTATTAATACCGTTATTATATATATTATTTTTGTAGAACATATTGGTAAATATGTATTTATTGTTTTTATATTTTTTGTTTCTCCTGATGTATATGGCTGTGTGATTTTTACAATGAAGTAATATTTATAAGAAGTAATACAATGAAAAGCTCTTTGATTAGAATTAGAATAGGTGCTGTTTACTTAAAATATAATGCGAACAGTTATAGCTTAATACATTTTAATAATTATTACTGCTAAATAGTTTCATAGATTTTATGCAAAATATATGAGAATCTGTCTAGATGTCTTTGTAGTTTAGAATCTTGACTAATTTATCCATCGTAACAACAAAAGTGGTGATTAGTTACTCAACATTTTCTAGGCCTAATAGGGTTTTTTTTATGTATAAGTAATGAGCCACGTGGCTGGGCAAGAACATATTGCCTGTTACATGTATACTATAATGTACTATAACACTTATATTATACTATAATGTGTACATATTAAAAATTAACTAAAATATTATTGTCAACAGATACTTTACGTACGTATTATTTCTTTATTTTGTATATAATTAAAGTAAAACAGGGCCTACAATTTTAGATTATAAGTGAAAAATTTTGAAGAATGTGTGTTTTATATTTTATTTTTCGGAACAGAAAATTGCTTCTAACTGAGAAATTGTGGGTTTTTTTTATGAAATTGCTGAAGTTCGTTACATTGAAGGTAGCTGACATAATTTGGGATGAAAAGTAACGTTACAACGGCGAATAAATTGGGATATTTACGTAACGCTAGTTCTCGATAAAAATGATTATTGATGACTGATGTAAGCAAACAATAAATCATCTGATCTAAATAAAACGTTTTGGTTCTAAACTACACTGTTAATTCAAATAAATTCTATCTATGTGTTAAAATTAATTAGAGTACAGCAAAAAGTAATATCTTATATTTATTGAGTATTTGAGACTTGAGTATAATATAATATAATACTCATTTTTCTTGTGCAATATTATTAATTTATTAAAATGTATATGGAGCACCATATACAATGGTAAAAAAACACTCTATTTAGGCCGGTTGCTATGAAAAAGGATACATGCCATTATGCCAAATACAAAATTACAAATTACCTATTGAAGCACTAAGATAACTACCGTAATTACTGTAACGGTAGCCTGGCAAAGATAATGTAAATTCTGAGAATCTCACGATTTTCTATGATGGATTGGAAAATGGTAGACACAAATATGGAGTAGGGTTTTTGGCCAGTAACGCAATACTACCACATAATACAAATTAGGTAAATGAATGGCATCCAGTAGGAATATGGGACTTATAATAATTAACGAAGCAAATACTAAATATATTATATACTGATAGCATGCATATTGCCACATGCCTATAATAAACCACGATTTGATAGTCAGACTGTACACCTTTGAATATTTTATTAATAATTTTCAATATTTTGGAATAAATTTCAATTATAAAACTGATATGCACAATTATTAAGGTTAGGTAGATTATTTAAAATACAAATTATCTTATCGATTATGTACATCTTAAGTTATTGTTTTTTTTTTCATTTATTGCTTTATCACTAACAATTTTAATGACTTTTTTTAGATGAAATTGGTATGTAATAATAATATTTTTTAAATTGATATTTAATTCCGCTATTATTTAATTGTGATCTAAATAGAACTGTTTAGCTCTGAATTACAGTGTTAAATTGTATAGGTTTTATCTATATTGTAAACGTAAAATAAATTAGAGATTATCAAATAATAATATCTTATTTTCGCTAATCAATAATTTAATGTTTTTCGATAGTACAATATTATTAATTATTATAATACCAAATTTTATTTCTCTATAAATATGCATAGGTTAATTACATGTACCTATAATTTTTAAATTTTATAATAAAAAATAAATTGGAAATTTAATTTTTTTTTTTATTTAGTATAATAAACAATTAATAAAAAAAATATAAATTATTTACATATATGCAAAAAAAAAACACATCTTTTTAACTTATTGTAACTGAAGTTTTTTTAACAACATTTTATTTACGTGTGTTCGTACAGTAGACAGAAGGCTTAATAGGTATACGCGTTATTAGTCATCAAATGCAATTAATGTACAATCCGCGTTATCGCGTAATCGACTACCGCATCGCAACTCAATTAAACCGATAATGATTTAAAATGTTTAGAAATATATATTTTTTTGTATACATAAAGGTATATAGATAATTCCGCAGAAGACAACGGATAGGCCGCTCGTGGATAATCAAGAGTTCACTGTAGTTTATTTATTCTTAATACATTTCAATAGTTATTAGTTATTAATTTATTATAATTAATTAGTAACGGTTATAATTAATTTTTTAGGACAAATTTCTGGTACGTAAATATTATAATTATTTTTATGAAATTTCAAATTTGCATTAACAAAATTCGTGTGCTCCAAAAGAAAAAATGTTAATTTAATTTTTTTTTAAATCAAGTTTTTTCGTACATATTAAACGCAGAACCAATTAATAAATTTTTAAATTTAACTGTTTGGTAGTCTTGTTGTATGTTATTATTATCATTGTGATTGGGATATCGGTTTGCTGCGTGATACAATATCGTTTCTGGTTTTCCTTTGTAACCGTTTTCAGGTATTGCTGAAAAGTTAATTTGTTTTCAGAAGAACTGATTTTGAGTTGTTAGCTTAAATAAAAGAGGTAATTGACCAACCATTAAACGTAAAGTTAGCATCTTTATCTTTTATCTCTCGCAGGTTTTTACATTATTTAAATTTATAAGTTAGTTATAATATTTAAAATATTAAAATAAATAAATACTGATGATATCTCGCTTAGAAAAAAAAATATGTTCCTAAAAATCGTTGAAAGATAACAGATAATATTCCTACCTTTAAATTTAATGTAAATTTTTTATGATATGAAAGTTAACAATACAAAATCAGTTATCATGAATTCAAATAAGATAATAATATGTTCAAAGATGGATAAAAGATAAAACACATATCGATGTTCCTATTTAAATTTAAAACGCAGTTGGGATAATTTCATGCCAACTAAATCGTATGCAATTAAGATTTCTAAACATGTTTAAATCCAACAAGGACGATATATCATAATTTAATGTTTTCCAACATTATTATTTATTACAGATATTTTATTCATTGATTTTAAATTTTAATTAAACCTGTACTTTTAAAATGAGTTATGGATTCACGGTAATTTGTAAACCTTTGAATAATTTGTTCTGTTCTATTTTAATAACTATAAGCAGTTATCTAGCCAGTAAAGTTTGTAGTTAAAATTAGTGAAAATATAGTGGATAAATGAGAATATTTACGTAACGCCAATTTTTGACAAAACTATTTTTTTTATCATCCAACATTAAATTATTTGATCTAAATATAACTATCAGGTTTATAACTACAATACTAAAACCATTAGATTATAAAATTCCTTGGAATTTAGATAATTCATAAATTCAAATACATCTCAATAGTTATTATTAATAATATATTAGTTACAATTGTAATTATTTTTTTTTAGGACTTTTAATGAACTACGGTATGTACATTTTATTAGTATTTTTTAGTTTTATTTGTATGCAATTTCCTTTTCGAAAATATTTTTTTACACGATGACTTCCAGAGAAATAAAACAATATCTTTTTTAAAAAGTTTTATTTTTAAATAATTTTTATTATTAGATATTTTCATGGTTCTTAATTTTTTGAATGACGATATATATTTCTTGATTTATTTTCTAAACAAAATATTTTTCGGAATACCTATTTCAATACATTAAAATCAAAATTCGTACGAGTAGTTTATAAATTATATCATAGTAAGATTTAATTTTCCTTTTTAATTAAATTTAAAAATTATAGAATTAATAGAATAAAAACGAATAAAATATGTTTACATTATGACGTATGATGCAAATAAAAGAAAACCTAAAATATGCAATAAAAAATTTGAAATTTGAAATCATTTTACTAAAAAAATAAATATATATCGAATATTGTTTCTCCTAGGTATCTAAAATGAATATTGAAATGCTAAGTTCCGAGCTCTTGTATTAATATATGAACCTATTTCAAGTTAACGTTTGCAGAGTAGTAGCTAGACCAACATTTGACAAGATACTCCGTACCACTTAACTCTACTCACCGAATACTCGTCCGATTACCAACTTTGAAGTATTGAAATACTGCGAAAATAATTCTGCTTTAGATTATAATGCACGTCGTAGTTCTAAAAATATAATTTTTAGATATGTTGTTTTATTTTAACATAGAATTATGTAAAAAAAATATTTTCAAAAACTTTAGTAAAAATTTTAAATAATGATTGTTTGTTGATAAAATAATCATCTAGTATAAAATATATATTATTTTGTACATATTAAAAATTAACTAAATTTATTGCCCAAAGGTAAATGTAGTTATATTTTTATTTTGTATATAATTATGGTATTTTTCGTGACTTATGATCTACATTTTTTGATTTTGATATGAAAATTTTAAATAATATATGTTTTTATTTCATTGTTTAGAATAGTAAAAATGCTTCTTTCTCAATACCCTTTAAACTATATTACAGTAAACCGAAACATCGGTTTCACTCTTTTATCATTCAGCGCTAAAAACCGATTAAATTAGCTCTTATCATTTGTGATAATATATTTGTGAAAACAACTGATTGATCCCTGATTAGTGGCTAGGTTAGGTTAGGTTATTGGGCATGGACCAATTGCGCCTAACACAAAATGTTTGTCTAGGGTCAGCAGAGGCGTCATTTCAGGTTTTTTTTCGGGTGTGCGAGGTATCAAGCAGGCCATTTTGAAATTTCAACAGTCATCCATATAAAAATAGATACCCAACTTGTATGTACATTTTCCTGCTTCCAATTATTTCATTCATCATGGACCGAATCAATGCATCAACCTAAGTAGTAAAAATCAATTTAAAAACTAAAATAAAATAAAAATGTATAGCACAATATTTATTTATAACCAATGTAATTTATAGTAATAAATAATAATCGTGCATTATTTCATCGGGGTGCAGACCAATTAAAACTATTTTAAAATTAAGGGGTGTGCTACGTGCTCTGATGTCCTATACCAATAATATAGTACACAATAAAGTATACTACGACGTAGGCTCAAATACTAGGATAACAATTACCCATAATATATGATAATAACATGACGCGCAATACGAATACTACGACGTAGAAATAAACATATTACCAAATAATGCGAGATGGGTAGCTATCGTACAGAAACGGTATTGTGTCGAGTCTAAAAACAATAACCAAACCCATTTTTGACTCTAACCCTCAGGACTGGGAGATGAACAATTCCAGCGATATATTGAACCTAACCCTCAGGACTGGGAGATGAACAATTCCAGCGATGTATTGAACCTAACCCAACCATAGGCCTACAATTATATATATAAACATATTTTTAATCACATCACGAGTTCTGGGAACTCGGACACAGTGATTGTGGTTGCCCACCTGTGCGTGGGCAGATCGCCACCGGATGTCATATCGAGATTAATCATCGCACGTGCATCCTGAAATGCGTAATAGTGTGAGAGCAAATGACGCACTTAGAAATAGGCCTGAGGGTACATGGGTAGTATGTCGGGGGACACAGGCTGTATAAGGGGGCCCTGGAGAGGACTCCTGCAGACGTGATTTACCAGAGTTAGCGCAAGCACCTTCA
Source organism: Rhopalosiphum padi (assembly GCF_020882245.1). NCBI lineage: Eukaryota > Metazoa > Arthropoda > Insecta > Hemiptera > Aphididae > Rhopalosiphum > Rhopalosiphum padi. Next base: position 46,913,793 of record NC_083600.1, on the reverse strand, counting down.
CGTCAGTCTATATCAGAAATCTATCATTTGGACTTTGAATATTTTCAATTAATTAAATAAACGACACTTAGAAATATTTCGACTCTTTTTACTTCGACACGACCTGCAATTTCGACGACCAGTTGCTGGCCCACTGCAGGTGTAACCGCGCATCCTGATCCTCCCCAAATTACGCCCTTGAGGGTCAGTATACTAATTACATTTGTTTAACACACACTAAAATGCTTAAAAATTAAAACTTATTTATTAATCAATTGATTACTAGTTAAAGCGACTAGGTATAATACATTTTAAAATAGTATCGGGAATTTTATGAAATGAATTATAATGTAATATAATTGGTATTTAATTTAGAATAATTGATGATCAAAAGATAACTTGTCAATTGGAAAAATAAATTATTTATTTATTTCTATTATATTATGTATTAATACTCACAAAAATATTGCAGGTTAGTATTTTCATTTATTATATAATAATAATTATAAATAACTAATACATTTTCCTCGGGTAATGTAAAATGTTTTGAGCGCAATTGGTCTATCGCCCTAAAATGTTTTGAGCGCAATTGGTAAATAAAAAAGTAATTTTAGGCGCAATTGGTAAACTACCAGGTTATTAAACTTGTAAATGTATCTATTTTTTATGTACTAATATTTATAGTTTAATTAAAACCAATATGTTGCTACATTTTAAAAATTAATTCATAATAAATATTATGAAATCACGATAATTAATAAAACACTTTTATTTATCGAATATTTTTATATAAATGTATTATTATCAATTATAATAACCTTTTATTTTACAGACATAATTAATAGTAATTATTATATTTTTTAATTAATATTTTATTAGTTATAAATAGATTGTGGTTAATAATAATAATTACAGTTATTTTTAAATTGTGATCTAATTGTTTGGATCTAAACATTCTAAACTACAACATTAAAACCAATAGGTTCTACATACAAGGTTAGATAAATCAGAGATTACCAAAAAACAATTCCTTATATTAATTGTGCAATATTTTAATAGTAATTTAACAGTTCAATATTGTTAATTGTTGCAATACCAAATTTGCTCGTTTCTCTTGAAATGCACATTTAATGCTAGATATAAATGTTCTAACTGATTGAAAAAATAATTTGACAACCAAATGTTTCTACTGCAGAACTTTTTGATTATTAATTGATATTTGTGTATTTAATTAATTTAAAGAAGATACTTTTAAAGTTTAAAGTTGATGCTGTAGCTTTTCTACGGAATTATCGAACATTATGAAATTCCAATAATTTATAAATTGTATTTGCACTGATGACCTCGATTTGTATACCTACATTATTATTAATCACAATACTGATTAACCTTATAGTAGAGCAATTATTAATATTTTTTTAACAATTCTTTATTACTTTTTATATATTATTACAGAAATAAGAAGTACGTATTTATTGTTTTGTTTTCTAATAAACAATTAAAATTAAGATTGGAACTTTGATCTTAAACTTATGGATGTGATCATATAAAAATCTATCAGTCAATATAACTAATGTTATTTTTAATCGAAACATGGTTAAATCTCCAGATAAAAATTCTTGTTAAAATATTAGTTTTTTTGTCATTCGAATGCAAATTTAGATTTTCTTAGTACACTATTCTCGAGTAAAACAGACTCTCGAAATCTCTTATGTCGGGCCGGGGTACCGGGCTATGCTGCATAAATTTCAAAGTTCCTTATTTTTCTACTCATGATAATTATCCATTTAAGTTTTAATACATAACATAAACTATGCTGCTCGTGAACCACGTGAAAAAATGATGAGGATTGTCAATGTTTAACCATCTAACTCTTACTTTTAATATTGTACATGTATATTATATTATTTAAAAAACATTGTTTCTGTTCTCCACTTGTATTTGCTAATATTTTAAAATTGTATTAAAGTCAATCATTTTGTTTATTTAAAATCATACTTTAAACTGCCAGTTATTGAATAAATAAATACTTTCACTCAAAATTTAAAAGGTAATAATTATCATAGTGTCTCACAAACGTTAAAATAAGTTCATTAAATCTTCCTAAATTTCGAAATATTGATATATTTGTATAAAAACAATAGTAAGTATTCACTCTACTTATAATATTGTGAGATAATATTGTATCATAGAGTATATTTTATTATATATTAATTAGTATATTTATTATTTTATCACTAGAATTTACGAGTAAGTGCAATATTTTATTTATATTTATATATATTTTTATAAATTTAATATATGGAACTTTGTAGCTCAATTTATGAAATTTGTTTCTTGTTACTTTTATAATGACCATAGTCATTTTAAATTTAAAATTAGTTACTTATATTCACGGGTATATTACTCTTCAATAAGAGATTGACAAACACATATATGTATGACTGTTATTATCATTATCCCGGTATAGACATATCCACATTAACCAAACACGTCGACTCTCGACAAGTAGCATTATAACAAAAAATGTTAAAAGCGTGTGTATAAATTTGTTCATATACCATACTTGATTTACGTTAGAATCATACAGAAATTATATCACATTAAATCAACAGTTCATTTTTTTTTTTTTTTTTTTAGAGGCCGTAATAACGAGTACGTATGGTTTTAACTTTTAACCGTTGAAGTGCGTTTTCTACTTTAAAAAATCTAATAAATAATATGAATTTGAATAATTTTTATTTATTTAAAAACTACCTAATCTAAAATATAAATAAAAATACTATTAAATGGCAGAATATTTTGATTGCGAATTATACGAATAATATTGTTTTTGAATTATTCAAATAATTGTGAAATAATTATTCAAATAAAATATTATCTAAATAATTATCTAAATAAAAATGTACTCGAATGATGCCCAACTCTAGAGTCAATACTATCTCGCTCAAAACTGTTTGGTATACAATTTACCTTAGAATTGGCTTAGATAATAACCTTAAATTAGATGTCCATATTTTTAAAATGTTATTGCATATATTAAAATGTATAATACACGTCAAAGTAATAAGTATGATGTTCCGTGAATAATGTTCTTGAAATATAACAAAACAATTAACATTGCTATTCATTATGTAATTATGTTATTAATATGTGCTTAAAATTTAAAGCTTATTTATTTTTTTAATTATTATAGTTATGAATCACTTATGAGAAACTTCGTTTTACATTCACAATCAAGCCCCAGATATAAAGATTTCACATTTTATAATTTTTCAACTGTAAAAGTGTTATTAAAATAATGATAAGCAAATATTTGCTTATAAAAATAGATTGTGCTATTTGTTTTAAATATGTTTTGATACACCTATAGAACAACTTTTGTGGGATATTAATTTAAATTTTGAAGTTTTTTTTCTGTGGCCCTGTGGAAATCATTTTTATTGATATTTATAGGAATAAATTGAACAATTCTAATCTCAATAAGATTTAAAATATTTAGAAAACTATATGCTATGTATATGAATCGTTAGTAAAATTATTTTATGAAAATTTCAAGTTATTTATGTCTTCTAAATATTTAGCTAATATCTAGGGTGAAGTATTTAGATCATCATTGGCAATTGGCATACTGTCATTGACTAAAATTACATACAAGGCAAAATGTATGTAGAAGGATAGGTTTTCTTTCTATGAGATTATATAATTAATATGTATTAAAATGTTTGATTGTCTTTTGCACGTATACAATTAAGTAGGCGTGTAATCTTTTATAATTATATTGATACAGACTAAAAGACTTTAAGTTCAATTAACTATATAGTTTTAAATAAAGGTATTGCATTATAATAATTTGTTACTGTTATCCCATCCCATCTATCAATTTTATAGATAATTTTTAGTTATATATGCCCTCACTATACTTGTGTAAAATAATTATACTAATAAAGTTTAGATATTTATTATAATGTAGTTTATTTTTAACAGATATTGCAATGCATTACGGAAATAATGTCCATACAGTAGTAAATGAAAAACGTATGAATTATTCTATATCCATATTAATTATAAATACCAAAATATTACTTATGTGGCTATATGTAGTATATATTGTGATGATGTTTCTTAATGCAAAACAATAACTGGGTTCTGTTATTGTTTGTGTTTATGTTAATCAAGTAATAATTAAGTATATACAAAAAATTAATTTGAATCGGTATTAGCTTGGATTAATGTAGTGATCGACGATAGCGGCGATCCCAGAATCATTGTTTGAATGAAGTATTGAATATAATGATACAGGGTTTAAAGTAAAACCTTACCATCATTATTTGTATATAAACAATTCTTAAGGTATTGTGTTGGTAAAAATTCTACTAATCTAATACAAATTAATTTTCTAGTTTTAAATTACATAGAAGGTCCGGTGAACAAATACTGTGTTTTTTACAATTTAACAATTGATGAAATAATTAAGACACATTATGAAGATCATTTTTCTAAAGCTATTTCGACTATTCTATAGATACTACAAGTACAGCTACTTCTACAAGTTCTACAAGAACAGGGCCTTAGTGAGCTGAAACTTTCTTTAAAAATAAAAGTTTTATTTAATGAAATAATCAAGATTTTTGTTTCTTTTTTTTTAAATTATTAATTTTAATTTATATTCTATTTAGTATTTATATTCATATTATTCAGTATAATGACTTTAAATATTATGTATTTACAATCAAGCAAAAATGAAATGTTACATTCAAATACATTATCTAATTAAGAATCATTATTGTAAAAAAAAAAATGCAAAAAACAATAAAATATATATATATATATATTTGTATTTACATTTAGATTTATATTATATTTCTATTTTCCATAATGAAATAGAATAGAAAATCAAGAACCAGAAATACTTATTTTTTCAAAATAAAATTTGGTTTTTTGTTTTTATTTATAAATAACTTAATAATACAGATAAAAAATATGGTTGTACAATCCAATACTGATGAGGCATCTTATGATTGTGAGCGTATTAAACTGCATATTTAAGTGTAGATATGTATATGGACTTAAAACTAAGCAGGTAACTAAACCAGGCATGGACTGGTAAAAAGTCACAGGATACTAAATAATTTTAAGGGGAAATAACTAATTTTTTTTTGTCAATTTTAAAATATGTATATTATTTATAAAATATTAAAATATTTCATTTTGTTCAAAATGAAAATTGTTTAAAATCATGATTTTATGATAAATTCCTGATAACATAGTATGATACTGTTTAAAGTAACTCAAGATGGGTATTAATGACCATTAAAATAAATAAAAATTACTAAAAACTTCCTTTTTTATAATTATTTATTTGAAATGCACAATCTGTACATTTATTTACAATACACATAATGTGAATAGGTAATTTATACAGATACAAGATATTAAAAGGAATTATAAAGCAGATATTTTTAAATTATTTTAAACAATTTTTTTTGAAAGTGGCTTTTTTTTGTTATATTAATTTATAAGCTAGGAACAAGCAATTTCAACTTGTAATATTTATGTTTTGATGTTTTTTTTATTTTTAAGTTATGAGTTTTCATACCTCAAAAATAAAAAAAAAATAAAATTTAAAAAAGCCAATGCACAGATGATATCACCTTTAATTATGGTAATAGATCAATTTACTCTAATATTCAAACCTAACAACACAAAATTGGTTTTACTGAATGCAAGATTTTCTGTATTTTATGTTAGTAAGACAAAAACCGCACATGTGAGGGTAGCGTCTTATTAATTCAAATTATTAAACATCAGGAAAAAAGAAAAAAAAATGCAAGGCCTTTAAATTACTCAAGAATTCAACAATTGTTTTGTTATTTATTAATCAAGTCATACTTTGTTTATTATAAAAATAATCTATACATTTGTCCATAAAAAAATATAATGTTTACGAAACTTATAATATAAATGTATAATTTAAATCCTAACATAACAATAGATCAACTATGAATATATATAAATATATACATACATACATACACACACACATACATGCGCACAAGTCATAAGTATTAAGTAAAATGCATCTAATAATTTTTGGACTGAAAAAAACATATTTTGTACGCTAGTCGTAAAGTGGTATCAAATATTTTAGTTCTTTTTCTTCGAAATATGCATTCTTATTTCCAGTAATTTAGATTGTACCACACTACAAAAACAATGTTAAGTAGAAGTATAATATGTATGTGTGTGTATTGTATTAGTATACATTAATATTATACATTTATATAAATATATAATATTTAATATGTTATTCGTACAGGTTTAGTAATTCGAAATTTGTTTAATGTTTAAAAAAAAAATAATGTATATATTATATTACATGAAATTATAAATGAAAAAAAAATAGTTAGGCACTTTTGGTGGAGAGGTTGTGAGAAATAATATTAATTGTTAAATAATTTACAATTTATTACTGCAAAAAAAAAAAAATAATAATAATAATAATAATAATTATATATATATATAAAAAAAAAATAAATAAATGTGGTTGTTTTACAATTATTAACAGGACACAAATACTAAAAACTAAATAGGATATTTTTCTTATTGGAATGGCACAGTGTCGCGGAAATTTAATATAAAATTTTCAACTTAATTTAATATTATTATTATTTTTTTCATTTCAATGAACACATTATTTTTGAAAATAAAAAAAAACAGTTATAAGAACAAAAATAATTACATTTATTGCCTGATGCTTCATTCAGTCATTTGTAAAGGGGAAAAATACGATAGATTTACAAAATTTTAATGAACGTTTTATACAAAGTATAAAATAAAAATACAACTGACCTATTAGTAGCACCAGATATATTAGCACTGGTTAAGTTTTTCTTATTAATTATTCATAAAGACTAGGTGGAGTATAGTAGGAGAACATACAGTCTGTACCAATCCAATGGCTGTCAGATAATGATAAACACAGGCGGCGGATATGGTAAGAGATCATTTTTCCAATGGGAAATGAAATATATTAAAAATAATGATTTATAAAATATTTTTATGCACTGGACAATGGTTGTTTTTTTTTTTTAGTTCTTCAATTCTAGGGGTAAAATTATAACTAGGTAAAAAAAAATTTAGAAAAAAAGTTGTCAAACTATCACAGAAGTACATTTTTTTTTTTTTTACATATTATGTAAATAGTTAAACATTAAGAAAAGCATTCAGTCTTCCCATATTAAATGGGTCAAAATAATAATAAATAATATTAATTCTATACAAAATGAACATAAAAAAAACAAAAATTGTCAATACCTAAGTTAGTAATCAACTTTATAGATGGTAATCGTCTCATGGAATGTTCTATAATGTTAATGTACCCTCATACAGCAGTAGACATGGGCATGTCTGGATCATCAATCTCACATACATTAGTAGACAGTTCACTCTGACTTGGATATCGTTGTGGGAAACCGTATGTAACTACATCATCATCCTCGCTACGGTACGATAAGTATAACTCTTCGTCGAGTGTTTCCAAATCCCTGGCTGGATCTATTGGGAGGTCATATATTATTAGCTTAATGCAATATGAAAACAACATACACTTACCTATTATATGGTGATGCACTTCATCATTGCTGTCACTATGGAAACTAGAGGAATCGGGCACTTCACTACCAGGAACTTCACTGATATTGGGCAATGGGTTTTGGCTGCGACGCACCCAGTCAGAACAATCCCAATGGTAACCACCTAGTATTTTTGTGTCCTCATCAGAACTGTGCATTGACATTCTTGGTACTCTGGTGACATCAGGAATTACTTTGAGGTCTATAAAAATTATTTGAAATAAATAAATTTATTACCTTCACATCAAAAATGCATGATATATAAATTGCATTCAGAAGTTCATGTTAAATTTTATTTGTTTTAAAATATCATCAAATGTATGTTTAAATAAAAAATTTAAAAAAAATCAGAAAATACTGTAACATAAGTGGGTTTATTAATATAATATACATTTCAATCAAATGATTTTTTTTTTTAAATAATGAACTTTTAAACTTTCAGTTTATTAATTATTTATAGTATATTTTTATATTCTAACCTTTACCGTTCATTATTTTGTTATTGCTACCACCACGGTTTAAGTTGCGTAAGTAATCAAGTGGAACATTTTCTAAGTCATCACCAGCTGAACCATAGCTTCTCAGAGTGTCTAAATTGTTAAGTTGATTGGCAGCTACAGTAGCCATGTAAGCTGCGTCTGGGTTGCTTGCTATAGCTGTATAAGAAACTGGCCGCTAAAAAACAAAAAATAGAAAATTAATATGATAAAAATAAAACAATGATATTTAGTGTTATGCACACACTACATACCTGAGCAACTTCCAAGTTACTGATTTTTGCAGTTCTTTTGAATTCTGTGTTTAATACATGTATATTCTTGTTGCGACGGGCATTTCGACGTTTCACACGACACTTTCTAATGGGGTAATCAATAAAGTATAAAAAATAGAAATAAGTATTATCTTAAAAACATGGCTAAACCTCAAATAACAAAGAAATTACTGACCTGCATATGATCAATACACATATGACCATAATGATAAAAACCAAGGCAGCTGAGGCGGCAGTAAGTTGAATCCAAGTTATGTGCAAGTTAGATAATATTGGAGGCCAACAGGCAATTTCATTCCCAGCCAAGCAACGGTCGCCAACGCCTCGTGGCTTGTCACACTTATATGTTCCATCGATTTCATTATCCGGAACACAAATTTCGTCTATGGAGCACTGGCACTCAGTAGTCATTTTATTTTCGCATCGTTTACCAACAAAACCTAATCGACAAGCGCAATGTGGTTGATGGGTATGTGCAGGCGCCACAAATGTCATCATATCTGTAACTATTGTCTGCACCTGATCTGCTAGCCAAGTTATACGTTGACTACAGACACCCTGGCCAGGCGTACAATTACAAGGTAGTACATTATTTGATATGACCAAACCAGCCTTTTGAAGAGCGTTATGCATGGTATTTAAATCAGTTCCCTGAAAAATAAAATTTAACAAATTAGATGATAGCCAATAGGTATAATTCCAAAATTCAAAACATAATTATTCAACTTACACCTCTGATATATAGCAAGATATCTAGATTGCCTTGCGGAGCATCCTGGATGCTGATCAAATTTACATCCTTACCAAGATTCAATTTTAACGTACGCATCAACAATTTCTTTTGGCTGGATATGAAATGTTGTGGTGTTACAGACTTCAACCTATAATAATTTATAAATATTGAGGTTTGTCTGACAAAATAATATTTTTATTGATTTATGTATACCTTATACTGATGGCTTCGTTTAGCATGTCATCGGTCAGTGAGTCTACAACCACATTAACTATGGAGTATGACCAAAATTTACCATCACTGACAGATACATTAATGGAATATAAGCCAGCATCTAATCCTTGTGGTGCTCTTAACTCTCCTGACCTCTCTTCAATTTTGAATAGTTCTTTGTTGTTCATCAGATAATATACTAATGTATCATATTCATCTTGGTCAGTGGCATGTACGTGTCCTAATGATCCTCCTTCCCAACGGTCTTGCCAAGATCCTACCCAGACTTCTAGAGGTGTTATAATAGGTGGGAACTGTGATTCTTCGATTACCTAGAGAAAATTATGGTGTACATTTGTAGTTTTACTATCAAAGATAAATATATTCAGGTCGAATTTGGTTTATATAATTTAGGATATCATTGTATATATGTAATTAAAAAGTATTCAATTATAAAAGTTAAATACTAAACTGTACGTTTATTTTTTTTTAATAATTGTGATTTACATTACTTAATGATGGATTTTTTTTACATAATAAATTTTAATAATAATTTATAAAAATATTAACATATACAATGTTTATTAATTTTTAATTATTATTCAGATTTACCTTAATATGAAGCCATGTATCAGAATGCAGATATGGTTTGCCATTGTCAAACACACGTATTACTAGTTTATAGTTTTGTTGAAAACGATGGTCTAGTTGTGCAGCTGTCTTAACTGTACCATCAGGATCAATACTGAATGCATTGCCATCAGAACTATTGAGAATGTCAAAAATGAATGGTCCACCATTTGGTTCTAAATCGGCATCTGTCACAGACAGTTGGCAAACAATCCAACCAGGTTTTTTGTCCTCCTGAAAAGTTTTTACAAAATATTATAAATAAAACAGAGGGTGTGTATATTATTTTTTATAAAATTAGGGTTTAAAATACTGGAAGGGGGGAAGGGGTGATATAATCCCAATAAATAATAAATGCATGTTATTTTACATAGAGGAATTGCATTCCCCATTAAAACTAATGTAATAATGTCAATTTTTCTTCCTTGTTCTACTATTGTAATTTTATTTGTAATTTTTTCACTTTTAATATTATATTTGATTAACAATATGTATGATTCCCAAAATCAGTAAACCCCTTTTATAATATACATTATTTAAATAATTGAACATATTATAGATTTTGTTTTGAAAAAGTTATTTTTGCAAAAATATTGTAATAATAAATTGTATAATTTATTCAAAAATTTTCCTAACAAACCAAAAAAAAAAAAAGAAAAGAATGTTGGGAGTTATTTGCTCTTTTTATTTTTGGAGTTGAGAGGGGGCACTAATTATGTATATAATGTATATAATACTCACATGGACAAATGCTGAATAGTTATGTTGTGAAAACAATGGGGGATTGTCATTAACGTCATTCACTTGAACTTGGACTAACGCAAAACTCATGAGTTCAGGGACACCAGAGTCTGTAGCTCGAATTTGTAGATTATATGTTGATATCTGTACATAAAAATGAATAATATGTAAAACCAATATTCAAATATTTCATGTAATAGAATACGAATAGAGTAAATACTTTTTAATGAAACTTTAACATATTAAACATAATGAAAAATCCAGATGCCAAAAATATAAATAAATATTAGAATGCCTGTAAAAATATATTAGTACCTGTTCACGATCTAAGGGCTTGGCAACTGTTATATTGCCTGTAAAAGGATCGATGGAGAACTGTTGATGGTGGTCTCCTTTAACCAAGGAATAACGTATTTTTCCATTAAGTTCGCTGTCCAAATCAGTTGCCGAAACTTTAATAACAATTTCACCAATGTGTACGTCTTCACTGATTTGAGTGGTATACGCTAATTGACCAAATATTGGTGCGTTATCATTGGCATCTAAAATTGTGATGTTCACCAATGCCTGGTTACTTAATGGTGGTTCACCCAGATCTGTTGCTTGTATTGTCAGCAAATAGTCACGCACTCTTTCATAGTCAAGCATTTCAAATACACTTATAACACCAGTTTCAGGATTTATTGAGAATTTGTTGTGTTCGTTACCACCAGCAATCGAATACATAACTTCAGCATTTTTGCCAGAGTCAAGTGATGTGGCCAATACTCTAGTTACTTCAGTGTCAATGGGTGCAATTTCAGAAACAGTAGCATAGTATGTTCTAGAACAATAGTTTATAGTTAGTTAAACAAAAATATAAAATATTATAATATAATATATTTTATAAATATTATGTTTGATTTAATTTACCTTTGGACAAATATTGGTGGGTTGTCATTGACGTCCAATACAATTACGGTTAATTGAGTAAAGCTTGAAAGTGGAGGGGAACCATGGTCAATGGCTTTGACAGTAATATTGTAGGTTTCACAAGTCTCGCGGTCTAATTTTTTAGCCAGTGTTACAATACCACTATCAGGCGAAATAATAAAATGATTGTCTGCTGAATCTTGTAATGAAAATTTGAGTTTTCGATTTAAACCTTAAACAATCATAAGTTTTAATTATGTAAATCGTTCAAAAGGTGTGTACATCAGATTTTATTTTACCTATGTCAGCATCAGTTGCATGCATTTTAATCACTATGGTACCAATTTGTGCGTCTTCGGACAGGGAGGCAGTATTATTATTATTGGAAATAAATAATGGAGCATTATCATTAATATCCAACATTGTAATTTCCAATTTAGATACACATTCCCATTCACTTTTCTCTCGGTCTTGAACGTGTGCTTCTAAGTTGTACCGTGACTGTTTTTCACGATCTAAAGCCACTGCTGTTTTTAATAATCCTATAAGCATAAACAATATTTAATGTTTAATTTAAAATACATAATATTTTATTTACATTAAATTAATTATATAAATTTAGTTATAAAATGTATGTTTTAATAATTGAAAATCTAAACTTGAGGAAAATTATTCTAATAAACAAGATATACGAGTAGATGTTTTAGTATGAAAGTTACCAGTATCTATGTCTAAACTAAAGTGTTCTGCTCCATAACCAGTTAAGTAATATCGTAACTTTGGATTTAAATCAGCATCACGAGCTTCTATCTTTAATATAAAATTGCCAATTGGCACTCCTTCTGAAAGCATTCTCCTGTAGCGGTGATGAAGACAGTAAGGTTTTTCATCTAATAATAAAATAAAATGATAATTTTTAATTTAGGATAGTTTATTATTATTTTTATTATGTGTACCATTAACGTCTGTGACAGTGATATGGAGCTGTGTAGTTGAAACATAAGTTCCATCGGTAACTAATATTGACAGTTGATAATTGTCTAATGTTTCTCGATCTAATGTGTTAGCTACATATACTTCACCAGTTGACCGAATGGCAAATTTGGAATGCATATCTCCATCACGAATGTGATACATTAATGTGGCTGGTAATTCATTATCATCGTCCACTAATGCCAATTGTACTACAACCGTTCCAGGAAGCGAATCCTCCTCAACTATGATATTATGAATGCATTATATTATGATCTTAATTTCAAAGTTGAAATAAATATATTACCTGATGCTGCGTATGAATCTTGAGAGAAACGTGATGGGTTGTCGTTAAAGTCAACTAAAGATATATGTACTTTTACAGTGGAATTGAATGATGGTGTTCCACTGTCAAATGCCATAACATCAAACGTATAAGATGATTTTACTTCTCGATCCAAATTTGATACGGAAACACTAATTGATCCTGAGTATTGATCAATCACAAATGGTACATTAGATTTAGAATTTATTAAATATTTGATTTCACCATTTTTGCCTTCATCTAAGTCAATTGCTCGAGCTAAAATAACAAACACAATTACTGAATATGAAAAAAAAAACCAAATTCAAGTATAAATATTGCATTACTTTTCACTACTATAGTGCCTTCAGCTATGGTTTCTGATATTTTGGCATTATAAAAGTCATTGTCGAACTCTGGAGCATTGTCATTTTCATCTAATACTTTCACATAAACTTCAGTCAATGCAGTTAATGGAGGAGATGATTCAGTATATGCAAACACGCCAAGTATGTGGAATGCTTGTTTTTCTCTATCCAACAAGCCAGTAACAGTTATTTGGCCTTTATCGTTTATTGAAAACAGTTTGGCAGTCTCATCAGATGCGGTTATTTTATATTTGGTTTCAACTTCAGACACCAATTTTACAGTTGTTACAATAGTGCCTATTGAATTTAAAATGTGTGCTTAAATATTATTCAGTTTTGGAATTAAAATATCATAGATCATACCAATAGGAGAATTTTCAGTTAAATTAAACTTCTGGTCTTCTTGAAGAAATACAGGAGGAAGGTCTTCAGGTGACAACACAAATAGCTCAATAGGAACATCAGATTGTCTTGGTGGTGTTCCACTATCCGTTGCTCGTATAAAAAATTGATAAACATTATTTTCTAAGAAAAAAAAAATTGATTTAATTTTAAATTTGTTATTACTAAAAAATTTAAATTGGTAAAAAAAAAACTCATACTTAAGGATTCAACTGTTTTCAGTAAAACGAGAGCACCTGTGTACTTGTTTACAGTCATTAGTTTTGTTACGTCACTGGGTTCAATATCATTAATTGAATAAGTAATTTGACCCGATGGTTCTTGGTCATCATCAACTGCTTTTACCTATTATTTTTGAAAAAAACATTTGCAATTTAAAATTTAGTTTATGATTTTTAATTGCATAATGTACTATTATAGTAAGTCAGAAGTCTAACCGTGAGAAATCCTGTATTGACTGGAAGTGAACTGTGTATGCATGTTTTGTATTCTGGTAAAAGGAACCGCGGTGAATTATCATTTTCATCGCTCACTCGAACTCGAACCAAAGTATATCCGCATCTAGCTCCTTGGTCACAAGCTAAAACGCTTATTTCATATAGTGACGTTTCTTCACGGTCTAATGGCATCCTCGATATAATTTCACCTTTATTATAGAAAAGACGTGTAATTGTTATAAATTATAATAATATATATTTACGTATTATTTTTGTTTATATATTATACATACCAGTAATATTATTAATATTGAATATTTTTGACATCTTCTTTGACGGTATTGAGTAGCTCACCTCACCATATGGACCTGTATCATTGTCTATTGCCTGAACACGAAGGATCAAAGTCCCTGATAATTGATTTTCTAAAATGCGACCATCGTATTGAAGTTTTTCAAATACAGGGTCATGTCTATTGGTTGACACCATTTCAATTCTAACTCTTGAGAAACTTGTATACACTCCATCACTAACTGATACATTGAGGACATGTTCATGTACAGTTGTTAACTTGTTCAAGTTTGAAACAATTATAATACCTAAACCATTTGCATTAAGATTATTATAAATATAAATATTAATACTAATATAATTTTATTCATTCTTACCGGATTTTGAGTTTATATCAAACATTTGTTGTGCATTTCCTCCAGTTATGCCATACACTAGGCGTGAGTGATCAACGATATCTGGATCAGTAGCAGTCACCATAGTTACAAACTGCCCTCTTTCGGCATCTTCGGATAACCAGCATGAGTATGAAGATTGTTCAAATTTTGGTGCATTGTCATTAACATCCAGTACTATAATCAAATTATATTATAAATAATAAATAGTTGTTAAATTAAAAGGGCATTAATATCAATATTTTACCAGTTATCCAAAGGTGAGTAGTAGTGCTCAGTGGCGGTAGACCTGAATCAGTTGCTTCTAATACAACATGATGAAATGGTCGTGTCTCGTGGTCTAATGATTGTTTTAGATAAATTGAACCTTCTTTTTCGTCTATGTGAAAGTAATCAGTAGAGTTTTCATCGTCTTTTTTGATGGAATATTTAATTACACGATTTATATCTAAAAAAGTTCATACATTTTATTTTATTTGATAACATTTTAACATATTAACCTTTATACTTTAAATTCTATAAAATTATTTACCAGTATCATTGTCAGTAGCCATGACTCTCAGTATAAATGAACCAAATGAGGCCGATTCTGATATAGAGATATTATAGGAGTCTTGAAAGAACTCAGGGGCACAATCATTTACATCAGTTACCATGATACTAACTAACACTTCTGCTGATACTCCAGACACACTGTCTGTAGCTCTTACAGTCAATGTGTAATGTTGTACTTGTTCATAGTCCAAATTGTCCACAGCATACAATAAACCTATTTAAAAGTAATTCAATTTGATTACATTGGTATATACAAGTAGTTAAATTTAATTCATGCTACACAAAACACATATGTCTTGGATATTGAGCCAACTTGTATTCAGATTTTTTACTTAAAAAGCATATCAAAGTTAGGTTTAAAGACAATTAAAAATACAATAAATTACAAAGAAAAAAATGTTTAAAATTAAAATATATATATATATATATTTATATTAATGATCACCCAATAAAACTTGAACAAAGTAATTGAAATTAGGAATTTATTTTATTACAAAAAGCTGTGTTCAAAGGTTAAACTAAACATGCGCAGAAGTAAAGTTTTATTATAGTGCTTTAATTACTGATGTTCAAGTTTTATACTGGGAATCTAGAAAGACTCCAAAAAAGCACAAAACACACACAATAGAATAACTATAATGTGTACTCACTAGTACCACCGTAATCATCAGCTGTTGAGACCACCAAGAAAAGAAATAAAAACAAATAGTAAGTGATGTGTTATATAGAGGTGTAAATATCACTAAATAGTAATTATAAATCAAAGAATTTATTATCTTTCACCATTAAGCGTAAGGTAATATAATGAAGAGTTATTAATTAAAATATAAAGTAGTTAATGAAAAAATAATTCAATGGTATACTAACCAGTGTTGAAATCTATAGCGAATTCTTCAAACGTGTTTCCGGCTACAATACTATAAATCAATTTCCTGGCTAATGGAGAGTCAGCTCTAATAGTTAACGGAATAGGTGCATACAGATCAATATTTTCTGGTACAGATACAGAGTAGAATTGTTTATCAAACACAGGCATTGATCGATCCATGACTTTAACATTGACTTCTACTTCAGTGGAATAAGACTGTTGTCCTAGATTTTTTTTAAAACAATAGAGTTTTATTTAATAAGATTGAAAATTACCTAAAAACTATTGTCGATCATTACCCCCATCAAATGCAGCAACAGTCAATTTGAATTCGCTTATACGGCCATTGTTTTGACTTTCAAGATTATGTCTCAAAAATATTTCTCCAGTACTTCTAGACACTCTAAACAGTTCTCCAGGTCCTTTGGTTAGTTCGTATCGCACAGCAGCATTTTCACCTTGATCCAAATCCACAGCATGAACCTAATTTATAGAATAAATAAATATATTATATTTTTAAATCATTTTTATATTTTCTTTCATTATTTAATTACTTTTGTAACGAGATCGTCTTTTTTTGCGTCAATAGATACAATTGCGTAATATGGTAAGTTGACAAACATTGGCGCATTGTCGTTGATGTCTAAAATAGTTACGTTAATTGGAACATGCGCAACTCTTAGCGATTCACTGTCAGCATCCATACTTTGGACCTTAATATTTATAAATACAATATATTAAATATGCGAATTTACTATTGTTTGACAATATTGAAACATACCTGTACAATAATTTGATAGATTTCTTTGACTTCGCGGTCAAAAGCAATTCCTGTTGTGCTGAGTATTCCCGTAGTTGAACCGATTTGAAAATGACTGCTTGGGTTGGAAATGGAGAATAGTAAATGTTCATTAAGATGTGCTCCAATGACGGTGACTGCACAAAGGAATCTGACTTTAGTATCGTTTTCCACGATTGTTGCGTAATATATAGGTTTTTGAAACTTGAGACTAGAGTCTTCGCTTCGATACCAACGGACATTGACATTTCTAAAAAAAAAAAAAACCATTAACGTATGAAACAGTAATATATCAGAAGGGGGGAGGTTACATGTGCCTCTTAGACTCTTTTCATTTGAATTAAAGCGGTATAATATTATGGCTATAACATCTTATTATCTGAATGATTTGATTTATTAATGTTACTAAATGTGGTTTTTGACGAATTATGGCTATTTTATCAATATAAATTATCGAAAATAGTCTTATATATTGTATATGAATAGAAATAACCCTTAAATGTGTTTCATATCCATCAATTTCTATGCATTATTAATTATTAAAAATTGCATTCAGTTATAATATGTATATATAATATAATACACCATTGATTTTTTAATTATTATAACAGATAAGTAATGATATAGTATTCACCATTAGGTGACTAAAATTATGTTTATGGGTGTTGTCAAGCGATTTTGTTGTATAAATGGACAAATTATTTTCATCGAAATAACAATTTTATATTTTATTTTTCTACCTAGTAATGATATAGGGCGCGTTAATATTATTATGTTATTATATATAGCCGTATTTTCAGACAGTAAAAATTTGACCTCCGCTTATTATGAAATTATAATTATGTGTGTATACACATGGAATTTGGTCAAAGTTGTTTTTATTGTCAATGATAAAACTAATAAAAACAGCTTTATTACCTATTTTTTCTTCATAAAGCACAGTTTTTTAATATAATAACTACTAAAAATAGCTATCATAGATTTTCATAGTATATAGGACAGTCGTTTTCAACCGGTGTGCTATACGACTGCTACGAGAGTTGGAAATCTGGGAGCGACCGAAAACGTTTAATCGTGCGTGTTTGACTTTAAACGAGTCCAAAGAAAAAAACACGGCGCGTCATGATTCCAAAAAAAAAAAAACGTTCTTGATATAATAAACGAGATGCGTAATTGGGTCGTCTATTGAATAATTCCATTCATATGTGCGGTATTTACACACGTATTGTAAATCTCACCGACAGTTGGTAACAAATTATTAAGATATAGACTTTATTATGTTTGTAGTATAATTTAACGTTACTTATACGCCGGTGACTTGGCGTGCGTGATAATTTTGATAGAATATGCCGTATTTTCAAAAATTTACTTTTTTTTTTTAAATTATTATGACCGATACAAATAGTGATAATAATGTATAATAGGTATAGGAGAAAAAATTGCTTTAATTTTTCACATCTGGATATACTAGTCAGCTGGATTATTTACGCCATTCAATGTTTTAGAGATTACGCGACTATTTTTAATACGATTTTATTGAGATATTACACAAATAAACATATTGCAGTATAATATGTAACTAAAACAAATTCTGTATACACGTCGTATTCAAATATGAGGAACTGGTGATTAATTTTATATCCAAGTGACTAGAGTGCAGTTTCTTACCCTGACGTGTCACCATATATAATCCTTAGGAAATGGATAAGGCGTTTCGTTGGAACGGAAGTGACGAGAACCGCAAATATACCTACATATATCAGACACAATGACACCACTAAGATTTTTTTTGTTTGTACGTGGGTGAATGCAACCAAGCAATTTATTTCTATTAAGTTATTTTTTTAACTAAAACGTATTTATCAAATATTATAATATACATGAGTTATTATTTATTCATACTTAAGTAAAATAAATACCATATACCTGGTTGATAGTAATGCAAATAAACTATAAAAATTGTCATAATAGAGGCTGTGTTTAATGCGAGTGGTTATCTCCTTTAATGTAAATCTATGCCTATATTATGTAGTTGTTATTAAATACCGATATCTTACAGCCAGAAAATAAGCACAGATCATATAATATGTGGATAAATTAGATAAGTAATTATTAGTCATAGTAATTAGGGCTGAAAATTAAACGTATTAAAAGACCTCAAAAATATACTATAAATCTTGAAAATTTTATAAAAAAAAATTAAAAATTAAAAAATTATTAAGATTTATTGAAAAAAAAATAAACTATATAGTTTTAATATGAAGAAAAAGGAATAAGATCTAAAAATACAAAATTAAAGTAGTATTCATTGGTACCTATAATTATAAATTTGTGATGAGGAAGACATGATATTGTAATAAGATACTATTAAGTATCTTAGTATCTTTAGCATTTTTTTTACGAATCCGTAGCCCTAATAATAAACATAAATTTAAATAATATGTTCATTATCCACAAAAAATTTTATTCGCGGTATTCGTTTTGTTGTAGAATAAATGAATCAGTGAAAAAAAAAGAGGAAAAAATGGTAAGATAAAAGCGGGTGTCTTTGTGCAGGAAATGTCTATGAGCTTTCCTATAGGTGATTGCCGATTGGTGAAATATTTTTATAATTTCGTATATTATGTATCTTGGTTGACAGTGTCTAAATAGTCACCACTGTAATCTACACTAGGGCATTGCTTAACAACTTACAATAAAATCAATAGTTATACTAATTTAACCTCGGTTAAATATCAACTAATACAGTTTTACCGTACTTTTGATATGTTTTAACAAATTAATAATAATGGGAATAATTTGGAACAATTATGAAAATGATTGAGTCAAATTAGGACTTATGAATCGTAACTGTAGTGTTAAATTGCCTACCCAGGGCGCCGTATAATAACAATATTATATTAAAGCGGTATACGACTCACAAGTAACATGAAAAAGAGAAAAATTAGTCTAACGACAGTACAAACGCAGATACGAATTTTTGCACTGGCTATTAGGTATCTATAGAGTCATAAGAATACATGGAATTAAGCGTTTTTTAATATTATCCCTTACTATGCTTAACTGGAAAACTGGGACAATATATACCAGATTAAAACTAGTTAACAGTAACGTATTTATTTTTAAAATCTTACGATTGACTGGAGTATTTGCCATCGGATACGGAAACGGCCAAATTATGAGGACTCGACTTGATGCCCAGATTAGGTTCTTTAACTGTTATAAGTCCTCTATCGGCATCGATTGTGTAGACGTTTGCTTCGTTTCCACCGATAATCGAATACGTCAATTTTGTCTGCCCTGGAGAATCTCCATCGGTAGCGTTTAGTTGCACGACGGCCACATTGACATAGGTGGGAACTAACACGGATGCATTATACTCGTAGCTCGTAAATACTGGCGGACAGTCATTAACATCCAAAATCGAGATGAATACTTTGGCTAATACGTCTGATGTCCGTCTCGGGTTGCCTTGATCGATTACTCTGACGCGGAATGTTATATTTGGAGACGTCTCATAATCTAATAGCGTTGTCGTCCTGATGGCACCTACAAATTATAAACAAATAAAACCAGTCAAAAATCGATAATATTCTTTATTATATTATATATAGACGTGTACAGTGTATAATGTAATGTATTATTGATATCGCTGTAGGTGTGTCACATTGGCGTATTTTAGATTATTACTTAATATTTTAAAATTAAATTAATAGATATAATTATAGTATTTAAAATCTATATTTTATACAATCTATGGATAGATCAATCAATACAAGAGTATCCAACAGCAAAGCGTTTGACATTCAATATAGTTTAAAATGAAGTAAACATATAAAACGCTTCAATATTTTGACAATTTATAGATTTAGTATAATATTAAATATATATTTAAAAAATTAGGATTATTACTACCGATGATGTGCACTGGTTACCGTATTGATACACTTACCCGTGTTGGAAACAACGTGAAACATTCGACTCTGAACAAACTCCACTATTTCGTATTGCAGTAAACCGTTCGAACCAGAATCGGCGTCTGAGGCTTTGATTAACATCGGCAATGTGTCATTAAGAAGGACCAGCGAACCGATCGGCGCAGCTTCGCTGATGACACCCTTGTAGCTTGTGTTCAGCAGTACGGGTGAATTGTCGTTTCTGTCAAGTACGTGAACCGATACGCGGCAGACAGCTTTTGAACCGGCCTGTTAAAGACAAAACAGTGAGGGGGGAAATTAAATTCGAGTCAAAACCAATATTGAGGTGCATCAAGTGATTATTACATACAATATATATACAAAGTGTAACAGATAGAATTGATAAAAAAAAAAAAATTGCTATTCGAACGTATGCCAAAAATTGTTAAAATTATATGATGAGTAAATTATTTAAGAAATATACTCATGTTAGCAAATTATCAAAAATCATATTTTTAAAAATTCTAAAAAATTAACTACTTGACTTAGATATATATTTTTACCATCAAAATTGTTCTTATAATCAGATTCACATATTTTACATTTATCCAAAAAAATATAATAAATATAGCCCTAGCATCTCTTAATGATAAATAAAAATAAAATTGAAAATATTAATTAGAACAAAAGTTATTCCAAAAATCAGTTCTATCTGTTACACTCTGTATATTGAGAGAGATAATAGCTGTGACTGCGAATTCAATGAATCATAATATCGTGGTATCTTAAAATGCATTATGAACTTATGAACATAAACGTAACATAAACGTAGATAAAAACGATTAGACGCAAGATGTGAATCGAAATAATTAGAGAACGATAAATTTATAAAATGAATAGTACAAAAACTTAAATACCCCATTAGAAACAATATACTAAATTACTCTGTTAAAGCGATGAATTGGTTCTATAGTACATAAGAAACATCACGGTAAAAACCTAATACACTGCGTATTTCTATTTTGTCGATATTGTTTTGAAATTGGAATTTAATCATTCAGTAGTACCCGGATATATATATATATATATATATGACTTTACTTTATTGAGATATACACATAATATACTGAATAAATGTTAAAATAAATACATAAAAATAAGTGATAAAAATGCATGCAAATGAAATCGAATTACTAACATATTACTAAAGCAATAACTATGTAATGCAGCTGCAGGTCAGGTACGAGACCATGAAATACCGAACAATTTAAAATCATAATGATTAAAACTGTCGTTGAATTGCTTACCATATTCGTAGCAGTGACGCTCAGGTTGTACACGTGACATGATTCATAGTCTAATGGCCGTCGGGTGACCAGCACACCGGTGCTGGGATTCACCGCAAACAAGTTGTACGTATCGCCCTCGACTAGTTCGAAAAGCAGAGACGACGTGCTCCTGGCTTGCAGACGTTTGACCACGGTCCCGGATGGTTCGTTCTCGTAGATTTCAGCAGATTCTTCGGGGTTGTTGAACCTTTTATTTTATTTTTTAAAAGGAGGGGCGAAACGATTTTTGAAAAATAGAGAAAAACACCGTTAATATACATAAACTATATGTTCGATATTACACAATATACGCTACTATTATAGGTATGCAGCCGTGGTACTTACTTAGGCGGAGCGTTGTCAGCCATGACGACCATTATGTACACGGGTATGGTAGAGTACAGTGGCGGTGATCCTGAGTCCACGGCTTTCACTATCAACGTGTATTCCGACGATACGGACATGTCCAGCTCTTTCATGACGTGTAGTGTGCCCAGCTTGCTGTCGATGCTGAACACGTTGCCGATGTTTCCTGCGTAGCGTTTAAGGTATTTTACAGATTATATAAATGAATTCAAAATGAGGCGCGAGGTATAGTTATTTTTGTTTATTCGTCGGTATACACAGAAATACAGAATTGGAATCACGAATTTCGTCTTTGACGACAGGAAAAAGTCAAAATATGTATAATCGAATTTTGTCATTCATCTTTGTGTACATATACGCGACACACGTCTAACTATTTAAAATACGCGTATTTTCGTTTAATAAATATTTACAACTTTGATAGTGATATAAAAAATATATTATTATTTAATCAATAACAATAACGAGCGTGAGCCCAAGATATATAGAGGTATTTAATGTAAATGCATAGTTATAATGGTGATAATGAAAATAACGAAAATAATATTGCAGCAATATAATAAACTACATCTGCAGGAATCTACTTGATATATACTTCAATAATAAAATCTTGTAAAATATAAAACTTTATTATGGGATAACTGAACAGTTGTGACGATTATAATGAACTTACCGGATATGATTTGATATGATATGGCAGCGTTTTCGCCATGATCTTTGTCCGTGGCTAATAACTGTAGAACGCTTGTACCCACTGCGGTTGTTTCAAATACACGACCTTGTACTATGTTGGAACTGAATTCGGGTGCGTGATCGTTGCTATCAATCACCGTGATCAAGACGCGGGCAAAATTCTTTTTGGACGGTGTGCTTTGATCTTTGACCACCACGGTCAGCTCGTGTCTAGCTATGCTTTCTCTGTAAAGGTTAAGCTCAGTAATATTAATTCATAAATTGTCAGATTTTACGTATGGTGAACTTTATACCGACAAAGTAGTATTAAAAAAAAAAAGAAAAGAAAAGCAATATGGCAATATGGCAAATAATACAATGTTAAGTACACGATTTGAGTATTTAAATTAATATCAATATCAACAGATTAATGGGCCTCACTGAGAAAAAAACTCGTGTGGAGGCCCATGGGTTATCTTAGATTACAAATAATTATTAATGTTTTAAGGTACATGTTACATTTTTAAAATACAGATAATGAGTTTTTCATAAATAAATCACATTAAATCACTAAAATAAGTGGTGAATTAGAATGTTACATACAATTTTTAGTTTTACACACATATTCATATCGTAACCAGTGGTTAATTTTTTTTTTGAATATGGGTAACGGTAATATAACCATATCATTGGGCATCAAGTTAAGTATCTGTTTGCCCAAAAAATAATAAACTTTTCGGCAACTAGTTTTAGAGGGCCAATCTAAGGAAAAATTACTAGCTGCATACCTGGTGTTCACCCCATGGTTTATAGAATCCAACTGATTATGTTTTTTCAGATATATGGTGATTGTTTTTAGGTATAAGAGTTCTATATTGAGGACATTAAAGTCTTCGAATAGTTTTTCGGTTGGAAATCTCCAATTTTTTTGTATGCGACCCTGAGTATAGTGTTTTGGCATTTCTGGAGCGTTAGAAGGGCGTTGTTGTAGGCACCACCCCATCCGATTATGCCATACGATATTATTGACTCGAATAGTGTTAGGTATATAGTTCTGATGTCTTTGAAAGGCAATATTTCACGTAATTCTTTCATTATGTATATCATTTTTTTTAGTTTATTTGTGACGGATGTAATCTGGTTTATCCATTTCATATCAGAGCACATTTCTATGCCTAAATACTTACAGTTTTTGACAATACTAACCGAGTTACAATCACAGCTATCTAATGTATTACAGTTCGATTCGTGGATTTTTATATTGTGTATGGGTGGTAAAGTTTGCTCAGACAGTGAGTGGAGTAAGATGGTTGATTTATTGAGATTTAGAAATAAACTGTTATCGCTCAACCAATTATGGATAGATTTAAGATCGACTTCAATGTTTTTTAATACTTCATTCCAAGAGCTACCAACACAGATCAGTACGGTGTCGTCTGCATAACACACTATTTTGCTATTTAACTTAAGTAATTTTATATCGTTTAAATGGATGTTAAAGAGAACCGGAGATAGTGTAGTACCTTGAGGTACTCCGCATTTTATAGTATTTTCATTAGAAATAGTACTGTTTATTTTTACCCTCTGTTTTCTGTTTTCTAGATAGGATTTAATGAGAGACAAGGCCGATCCAGTTATGCCTATGTTCTGAGTTTTATTTAGAAGTTTATAGTGATCCACTGTATCGAAGGCTTTAGCCAGATCTAAATAAATTGTAGCACATTTTTTTTTTTCATCGAGTGCAGTATAGATAAGTTTTGTGACATTAGCTATTGCTTGGTCCGTGCTTCTATGAGGTCTAAAACCGAATTGATATTCAAAAAGAAGGTTATTTGATTCTAAGTAGAATATAAGTTTTTTTTTTAGAATTTTTTCAAATGTTTTAGCTATGTTTGAGATAACTGATATCGGACGAAAGTTTTCGAGAGCTGAGATAGGACCTTTCTTATGTATGGGGGTTATTATAGCTACTTTAAAGGCATCTGGTACTTTATTTTGTGATATGCATAGATTAAAAATATGACTTAATGGTTTACAAAATGTTAAACTATGTTTTTTTAGTAAATCGGAGGATATCTTATCAAGACCGGGTGAAGATCCGTTTTTTAATTTAGAGATAGCTTCAAAAATTTCAGTATGAGTATGAGATGGAACTCTACACTTACACGTGATATTATGTTATTTAATGATACATTTATATGTTATTTGAACGTTACTCAATAGAGAGGACAATTTTAGATGTATATAATAGTTTCATTAAGGAAACACTACCGAAAAGTAGTAAAAAATATATATTACCTACACATTTACGTTGATATTTGTGATTTACATTTAAGTAATTTCATTGCGTTCAGAAAATATGAATCATAGAAGTTAAAAATTATAATCAAATTTCATTTAAATTAGTTTCATATTGACTAATAGCTACTTAATAATAAAACACGCGCGTGTATAATATTACCTGTCCAATGGTTGTTGTACCGACACGACTCCAGACTGATAGTCGACTGCAAATGATTTTTCCGAGTTGACGTGTTGCGCGCTATGTATGCCGTACAATAGCTTCAGGTCCTGGTCGTCGTCGGTAGCCATCAGCCGCACGACAGGCGAGCCGATTTCCGCGTTTTCCGTCACGTTTACTTCGTATAGGTCCTGCGAGAACTTCGGCCTGTACTCGTTGATGTCTTTGACGCTGACAAACAGCTGTGTGGCCGTCGTGTACACGCCATCCGTCACAGAGATAGTCAGGTTATACTCCTTCTGCTTCTCCCAATCGAGCTGCCGGGCCAGCAACACGTTGCCGTCGTCCTCGATCATGAAATCCGAATTTGGGTCACCGTCTTTGAAACGAATATGCATTATTATATATATATATAATTATATAGCGCTGTATGATATGATTTATTTGATGCTGTACAGTGTGAAATTTTTTTTGCGCTTATAGGTAAACCAAACCTATATGAATTGTCTTTTGCATATTTATGTGCAAACCTATATATATGTATAAGCCAATTACGAATCGACTGCAAAACAATAATACTGAATAATGACGTACGGCGGATACTGTACTGTAATTAATATAATATTGTTTTACTCGTATTCGTGAGATAATGTTTTAAACAGGTGTATGCACATTCAATGTGTTTATGATTAATATAAAAACTTTATTTGGTCCGCGCATGTACTGGTTTTTTTTTTATTTCAGTGAGATAAAAAAATATTCTTTAAAGCCATAGTAATAGAATTTTATAAATTCAAAAGTACGCGACTACCTATAATAGTATTTTAGAAAACATTGCAAAACTTTTAACTGCGAAGAAGAAATTTAAAGTAATCTTTTTGGAAATAATAAAATAAGTCTTTAATACGGTAAATGATAATACACAAAAATGTGTATAAAAATAATTTCGTAATAGTATAGAAAAACATTTTGTAGCTTTGTATCTGAAATTTATATGAATTAAATGAAGAATTGCACTAAAGTGCTTATAACAATGAAGACATTTCACAAAGAATTTAAAATACGAACATTAATAAGCATTTTATTGTTGTGTTTAGATTTGAGATGAAAAAATAAATAGAATTTTGCTATTGGAAATGGACGTAAAAGACAATAAACACATAAAAAATGGTTTCGTTTGTATTTACTTTTCAAAATCATAAATATAGATAGTGCTTTATACTCGAACGCGTAATTGTGTTACCGGGTGTTTTGAAGTTGGTATTTCCAAAACATTTTCTAGGGTTTTTTTATTGTAATAGAAAATTATACAAAAGAAGTATGGATGATTAAGTTGTTTTAGAAATAATAGTATGATAAGTGAAATGGTTCAAGTCCTTTCATCAAATTACACATTTCGGGTATTTTGTAATTTTGCGTTACCCTTAACATGTCTGACATATTATTTTATTTACTTTAAACTTGTTAATCGTTATAGTTTAAGTCGTTAGGTAAATATCAACGAACATTTGAGTTAGTACAACTTAACAGAGGCCGATGATGGCAAGGAACTCGGAGAGATAAAGTATCGATTAAATGATGATGGTGAACTTACTTTCGATCCGGTACCAAAGGTAATCTTGGTCTTTGTCCACAGCATTGATAAGTGCCACTATGTAACCGACGGTATCGCTTTCTGTAATGTCTACTTTTTGATTAGGATTTTGGATTTCGGGCACGTGTTTAGAGTTCTCGGGTATTTTCAGCACTTCAACGATTACTTTCGCTACGGCACTCATGTTTGGAGATCCATTGTCGGTGGCTCTTACCTAAATCACGAAAAAATTGTTAATCTGATACAAGTAGTATTATATTTGTTAAGCGATTCGTATTTGAGGTCATTTCGGTTATCAATTTTTTTTTCAGTGAAATATGACGACCCCCTCGTTAGCACTAATGAGATTTTATAGAAAATAAATAATATGTATCCTATATATTCCTATATATTTATACGGGTTACGCGTTCATTAACAATATACGAGTCGATTTCTGTGGTTTAAGCAAAAGGGTATATTCGCGTATATATCATGTATACGTATTTAATATGTGTACGCACGTTATCCACGCGGTTGACTTATTATAATAAACGAGACCATCCAATTATAAAAAATGTAAAAAAAATAAATAAAAACCGATTGTTTTTATCAAAGAGAAGATAATTTTTTTTAGTAATCTTGTCGAGAAAAAAATATTTTCATCATAAAAAGTGGGACAGTTTTTTGAGTACCTACTTGTATAGGAATTACAATTTAACGAATCTGTTATAACAATATAATATTATAAATAACATTATGCATATTAATACTTTTTAACCGGAATATTTATATACGAGACAAAATATACCATAAAGGTTATACCTGTACAATACGTATACATATTTGATATTGTTTAGAATATTCACATGAAACTTTGTCACGATTCGTTCAAAATTGAAAAAGTTATAAACAAACAACTATTTGTACGTAACTTTAAGGACTAAATTTCCCGAGCTTTTAATATATTTATATTAACTCAGATTTGATTTTAAGCTTAACGCAGAAATATTAATCTAGCAAGTATACACAAATACACAATACACATATATATATATATATACACAGGCCAAACAAAAATAAACGCAAGAAGTTATTATTATAAAAGTAATGAAATGTATTGTTAATAAATAATATTTATTAAATAGTAATTTGTTTTTCAAATTAATACTTGAATGCATTATTATTATAAATCATAATTTATTAAATAGTAATTAGTTTTTCACATTAATACTTGAATGTATTATTATTATAAATCATAATTTATTTTATTTTGCTTAGCAAATATTCACGTAAGAAAATATTAAATATAATTCAGTATATTATACACTAAATAAATCAAATAACTAGTATATACAAGTTAGTATAGGCTATATAGCCTATAAATTGATATATTTTGTTGTTCATAATAATTCAAAATATATTTTAGACTTTCTAAAAAATAAAAAAAAAATAAAAAAAAATAATAAAAAAAAAAAACGTCCGAATGACGAAGATTAAAAACAAAATCTACAAGGACTGCGCGGAAGCTAAACGATTTTCGTGATTTAAACCGTACACAGTAATGTTAAGTGGAATGAATCCAAGATACGGATGAGTTTAGATGTTCGATCCGGAGTAAATAATGATGGTTCGAACGCGTATATGTGTCAAACAAAAAAAAGTTCTTTTTTTCTACCGAGGAAAAATGTGTTTGGCTTTATACATAGAGATTCCGCATGAAAATAAATTGGATTTTGATGTTTTCATACCAACGAAGACAACCGCGACAACGAATATATATGCATGAAACGAATAATGGTGTAATAAACCAAATGGCATTATAATCAGAATAGTATTAAAGATATACGCCCTCTGGTATGCATTGGTAAGTAAATTAGCATTAGAACGGAAAACGCAGTTTGAGTGAATATATATGTGTATATAAGTATATATTATAAGTCATCTTTTGCTGGTATATCCAAAATGGAATAATTAATTGGGTTGTCACTTATTACGAAAGAAAAATAAAATAAAATAATTTCGAAAAGGAAGAAAAATTAATCAATTTTAAACAATAGTTGGTGTACAATTTTATAAAAGTTAATATACATATATACTGGTATAAACTGGGTGATTCATTAAGCACGATCACCTCCATTTTTTTCTTTGATAATGGATTTGATAAAATTCAGGATTTCGAAACTTTAAAATATACTCAAGCTAAATACTGTTTTTTTAAATTATTTAGATTTTTAATGATATTCAAGAATTGTTATGTGACTTTAAAAAAATGGTTTTCATTTGAAAGAAAGATGTATTTTACTTAACTTATAAATAGGATGTATTTCTAAGTATAATATTTATTTTTTTTCATATTTGTCCCTACATCATTTATGGAGTGTCCTAAACTAAGTCCTAACGTTACCAACTTTTTTTTTTTAATTATATGTAATTTTTTCTAGTAAATTGTTTATCAGAGTTGTTTTTAAGGTAATTAATATTATGGTGTATTAATTTAATACTAAATAAAGAAAATAAATCTATGATAATGAGTTTGGAAGATAGTGGTTTGAAGACTTTATTAACTAAAAAAATAACACAAAAAATATATTATATTAAGTAATCATATTATAGAGCTCTACTTATTACATCATAATAGTAAAATATTACAATTTAAGTGCATTAAATCTGAAATGAAACGTAAGCTTCTTACAAACATTTTATATTCGATTAATAATAACTCGTTGAAAGTATATAAACCCTATTATTTTTCTATTTTCGTTGTAGAACATACTATTGGACGGAACAAGTTGTGTGTAAAATATGAAATGATAAAAAATAAAATAAAATACAACAAAGGACAAAATAATTTCAATTAGTGTATGTATTTTATTTATCTATCTTAAAAATAAAAAAAATGATGTTGTTTGACTTTCTCATAGTATATATCTACAATAGTTTATAGAATGTTATTGATTTTATTCAATATTGTTAAATGTAATAATGATACCTTGTGTCGTCGTAAAATTAATTATAACACGAATTTATGAAATTACATTACGGGTGTTTAAAGTGGCAGATATGATAATTACTTCGAACTGCAGTAGTATATTTTAATTCTATAAACTATTTAAATCATAAATTTGTAAATAAAAATAAAATAAAATACCGATAATATTTTATGTTAAATTAAAATGGAACAATTATAGTATAATTCTATATTATATACTGTGGTCTGCGGTTGAATAATAAATAACAGTCATTACAATATGACTTAGTTATACACGTTTTTTATGCGCAGAATTCAAAGAAGTCAAACGCAGTAATAAGTATAGATTTATTTCCAATTACATACATACACCAAATGCTTCTTCAACTATTAAAATATAAATTATTATAAGTAACAGTTTCAAATAATTTTTACTCACGTAGAATGAAAAGTCTTGGTTGCCTCGGAACGAGTGGTCTGAATATATTACACCGGTGTCGGAATCCACAGAAAATATATCATCGTATCCTTGTGCGGCTTTCATAGTGTACGTTAACCGAGCATTATCTCCAGAATCCTTGTCACTGGCCACGATCTATAAACACATATAGGTATACATAAAAACGTAAAAAAAAAAATCAAGGAAACTATTTCACGCAGCATCACTGTAGATTTATACGTATTCTTTATATTATGGCGATGCATGGATAACTTAATGATATCTGTTCAGTATTGGGTCATATTGTTTAAAAAGTTTCTATACACATCTATAGGTAAAGTAATAAATGAAAAATGGAAAGGGGAGAGTAAAAACTTATTTTGGCAATCACTAGATAGTTTCTAAAATGACTTCTAAAAGTTCGTTTACCCATCTCTTAAAAAAAAAAAAAAAAACAATCAATAATACCACGTACAATATACAGGGTGCTTTTTTTGTCGACGTAAGAAATTTATTTACTCAGATCATCGTGAAAAATTAAATAAATGACTTTTTTTTATTTGACTTGTTTGATAAAAAATTTTTTCAAACAAAACTAGATTGATATACAATTCATACATTTTTTGGTGTGTCAAACCATCAAACAAACAGCAATAGTATAACATATAACACAATGAAATAGTAAGTTTAAATATATTATATTTATTATACCAACCCTGAACAATGCCGGTCCTGCGATGTCACTGGGTCCGAAACACGTCCATGGTTTTTTGTCCAGCAGTTCGTCGATCTCAGCCGTTTCCGCAGTGACCGTGGCTGAACTGTTCTCCTGGACCAACGGTTCTTGTACAGGCTGCGTTTCGGGGATCTTAAACCGGTACGCCTTTTTCAACATTTCAGGGGCGTTGTCGTTTACATCCTCGACCGCGATCACCACGCTAGTCGTGGACGAGAGAACTGGCACGCCGTCGTCGATGACAGTTATCTGTTGTAACGAATACAGTCGTCAATAATATTGATATTATAATAATTCTATGAAATTAAAATATGTCATCGACGGATTTGAAGAAACAACGATATTTTATGCTTTGTGCACGTATAGAACCGCTGACCACGGAAGGCGTAAGTAATACGATTATAAAGCAGTTCTACACGAGTTAAATAATTGGTTTAGAGAATTTTAAATTTATAACAATGTATTTTTTTTGTGAATTGAAAAAAAAAATTTTCTTAAAAATAATTAAAACTCTGAATTAAAATATTTTTACGTGGTTAAATAACGTGGTTTTAGAAAGGACCTGCTGCGCGTAGTTAACGTTGAATTTCGTTGCACGAAACTGCCATAATTTTACAGGTATTTGGAAGTAGAGAAAGAGCTTGTTTAGTTGTTATAAGAATGAAAATATTATTACCTAAGACAAATACATCCATTAACGGCATAAACTCAGACATATCTAGTAATAATTACACTGCAGCTGCAGTAGGTACCTATTCGGTATTTTACTCGTATATGTTAACACTACCGAGGAATCGTGTTTTCGTTTGTTTTATGATTATTTAACTAGTTATACATTATACATGATAATTATAAACATAATATATTAGTACCTCTAGTATGTGTTCTGATTCAGTCTCTCTGTCGAGTTTTCGTCCAGTAGTGGTTATGAGACCTGGAAAGAAAAAGTAGAAATTTATTATCGTTAGTTAATTTTTCAAAAAATGATAACAATTGTATTTTAAATTCTATGTACAGCCCTATCCATTTTCCTATCATATCATCGTCAGAACTTTAACGGATGTGAATGACGGGTAAATATTATATATATATATAAACATGTACCAGTCGCGCGTTAGTTTGAATACAATAGGCATCAGCTCTCTTGCTTAAAACTGCGTAATTTAACGATGTCCTTTTGTGCTTTTCTAAATCGTAGACGTTATAATTATATCCTATTCCTTATCCGCACATGACGTATCCCGTTTATTATTTTACCAGCGAGACAAAAATTAGAATTAGTAAACATTTATTAATTATTTACCGTCGACCAATTATTGTTTAAATACTTGTCACATATAATAATACAATACGCGTATACATTATATTATGTAGGATATTGTGTGTTATGTATTATACGCCAATATAAATATAGTTAAATTAGTGTTTTTATTTTTCAAGTTATGCTTTTTATGAATTTAAATCTGTATGGATGTTGCGCGTCAATTAAAGTTTAAAGAGTGTTTACATAAATAATAACGATAATTCACCATTTTCTTTGTGGAACTTTTTTTGTCTATTTACTCCATAATAAAATAAGTCATATTAGCGATACAAGTCATAATAATAACCAAACTTCAATAATACACTTTATACGAGTCATCGATTTTTTTCCTGCGTAATATGGGTATTACTGCGCAGTCATCGTTTTATGAATGAATAATAGATTAATTGTGGCAAAGCGGTTGCTTTCTAGATATTATAAAAGCTTTATTTCTACTGGAAACGCCAATAAATTATTAACACCGTTAATTAATGTGTATCGAGATCGCTGGAGCTAACTTATCGGCCGAGCGGTCGTAAAATATATCAGTGTCTTCTCAAGTTAATATACAAGTATTAAAGCCCTACGATACCCTAAAGACTGTGTGCGTATATATGTATATAATATATACATAAATATACCTAATTGTACATACATAATCGATGGTGCGCTTGCATACCATTATTTTGCCAATGTCCAGAGGATAATTTGAATTATGGTAATTGCCGTAATGGTTGTGCTTAAGTTTAAAATAATCGAGTTTAGACGATCATGTTTTGGATTATGTGCAACAATGAATTCAAATTGTTTCAAAATCAATACACAAACATATATAATAACTGTATGAGTATATATAGACATAAATATTGTATATAGGGTAGGTAGTCTATCAAACTCTTGCAGCGGAGTTTAATTCGAGAAACTTAGGTTTCACGGTGACCAAATTTAAGCATAACTTCGGTTGGATAATAGTATTTTGTTTAATAATTAAAACTTGTTCAAATAGTCACAAAGGAAAATTTATTTTGTACAAAATGTTTATTTTTTTTTTTATAATAACATAATAACATATTTTTTAAATTCATTTATTTGTTAAGTGTTATAGAAAACTGTTAAATCGGAAGCAAACTAAAATAAAATGGAATCTCTTTATCCCCATGCAATAACGATAAATGGTTGGAAAAAGGAATACAATTTGACAGGTGATCATTTACAGAGACTACCTAATTTGTTTTCAAGTCAGGTTTTTAACTAGATTAACAAATGTATTATTAGACGTTATGTTATTATAATCCATACATCCGACACACACTAATATATTATGAATAAAATTTATTATATTATATATATATATATATATATTTGTTTTTTGTAGATATGCGAACTAATCTAGATTATAACAATAACGGCTGTAAAACAAAATATGACAGATAATCATAAAAAGGGACCAAATTACGAATAACGATAATTTATTTTGTTCAGGAATATAAAAAATTATAAACAAATATACGTTAATACAATATTCCGAATTGCGATACGCAAGAGATCTACATACCTATCCCAATGTATTTATAAATGTAAAAAATAATAAATTAGTTAAAAATAAAATACAACTATCGAATGCAAACAGATAAAAAAATACGTCATAGTACGTTACCTTTTATAGATAACACATTAGAGATTAAATATTGTTCAATTTTTTTTTTTTTACGCGGACAATATTATGTATAATATGTGAACAAGATTTGTGATGATAATCCTGTCAACTATTTCCGAATCAAGGGGTGAAAAATGTGTACAAATGTCGATACATCGTCGCTTTTACTGATGCAGTTTTAAATATTATAATGCAATTTTTTTAAAGGCATTCGCTTTATCAGTCAGTCATTATATTTTGTGGGTTTTTTTTTTTTTTAATTTAATTTAAAACAGTTATAACACATTTCACTGAAAAAAAAAATGTTTAAGCTTATTTTTCGTCTTAAATAGTAATATTTGTGTTAATCATTTTTTTTGTATAATACTATTATACCAAAATAATTAACATCGTTATTGATAATTAAATAAGTAATTTCGTCTAAATTTTATCATAACATATTTATAAAATAATTGCCTTTATCTATTTATTTATTATATTATATAGTTTCAGAATGAACACTTATGAGGAATCTTAAATTACATTTTCAAAACTATTAGATATAAAAGAAAAAATATTTATGGTTTTCATCAAAATTTTAAATTTTTAAACACTTATAAAAAATGTTCGTGTCTATGAATTTTCGATATTGAGAATTGATATATGAGAAATTAACAACCTATGAAAAAAAGCTTTGTATTCAATTTGACAATTTTCCATCATTTTTACTAAACTAATATTTTTAATCGATATTTCTAGAAAAAAAACTATAATATTGATTTATCACACCTATAAATAGTTCAAAAAGAGTAGGAATATTTTGAAAATTGTATCGTATATAAAAATGGTACAATAAATAAAAATTTGATGAAAATTTAAAGTATCTACGCGTGGTTATTTGTTTTTGAGTTGCACTAAAAAACCATAATCGATTTTGTCGAAAGTTGAATTTGCATAAAGATTCTCATTTTTCCTTAATTTCCTTTATTGTTTTATTTTTTCCTAATAATAAAAAAAGTAGAATATAAACATTTTTAATTTTTACCATTACATCTAGATCAATTTTGCTATAGAAAATCGATGCATTTTTATTGCCCTAAAAAAGGTGATAGTAGACAGAAAAAATAACACATTATTGTAAAATCAATACATTTATCACTCCGCTCAGAATCTAAAAACGACCCGGTAGTCTAAATTATTTATTATAACCATTTAAAAATTTAAAATGTAGATAAAAAAAAAAAGCGTTTGAGTGAGATACTACATCGAAAATACCTGTACTATTATTCTGCTCATTTAAATTTTAAATTTTAAATACTTATAAATTATAAACTATTGATTGAATATTTTAAACTTAAGAATCAATATTTTGGAAAAATATTCTGCTAGAGAATTAATTTGCTAAAACGTAGTGTTTCGAATGCTTTAATAAAAAAAATGGGTAGAATATTGTTTTTAAAAACACGAGAATTTACTGATAAAGTGAGTGTCCTATGTTTAAAAAAGAATCACCTTTTATATTATGTATTATATTAAAATATATATACCTTCTAGAAGTGACCGGTATATATAATGCATATACAGTATACATATAGCATAAAAAAGAGGCGTGGGACGTGACCGCTTATTGTGTCTGTGATAGCGAGTGGTGGGTGAGGGAGGTAGTAAACGAACTTGAGCGGATAACTATTATACTGTAGTATGTGTTTTACTCGCTGTAAAATTCGTACGTCTGCACCATCATATATATATTTTGTGTGTGTGTGTGTATATTATTATACCCATGTATAGTTTAATCAAAAACTTTTTCGGAAAATATACCACAACCCCATTGCTTAATACACGCAACGCTCCTTAGAAAATCGAACGAGCGAATAACTGCTATACGAATCGACGGTGGATATGTATACCTATTGTGTGTGTGTGTGTGTGTGTGTATAATATAATATGATATGTGCGACAGGGCGTTTGACGTTTTACCACGACAATATTATAATATACGTACACGGTATAACGCGCTGATAAACGTTAAAATCATATCTACGATGATAATCAAAAAATAAGAAAATCGAATTCAACGACATTTCGTATTATCTGTTTATAAATAATATGCCATATACGTATAATATGTCTTTGACGCATTTGCTTGTATAATAAAATATAAGCCACAATGTAGTTTAGCTGGTTATGGTGGACACCTGGGCCTGTAGCATGGACTATATTATACAGCGTAAAGTATACTCATATCTATCTTTCTTTCTTTCTCTTTCTATACATGTATATAATATATACGAACAACGAATGCACGGATGGATTTTAAATTGTGTCCGTTAAACGCATTGGGCGATGCCGACAACGTTGGACGTCGCAAGGGTGGGTTTTGAATTATTTATATTTACCGACAGTTAACGGGAAACCTTATAGGAAACGTCATGTTTTAAGTCTGAAAGCCGAATTGAAGAGAAAGATAGATAGAGCGAAAGAGGGTGATAGTATGAGAAAGAGACAGCGAGAGCACAAAATTATACGGGGTCAAGAGTCGAGTATTGTGCAGTCGGCTAAAAATGAATGTATGAACGAGTATTTCGCAAATAGATCGATCATTGGAGATGATCGAACAACAGATGATGGAGGTATAATATGTTATCCATATTGTAGGTTTGTATTTATATATGAATTATTCTCTCTTAGGTTATTTCAAATTAATGTTATTTTATCATTTTATTCAACCTATACATAATATCCACAATAAAAAATTACTCTCCTTAGCACTATCTTATAAACATAATATATATATATATATTGATTATAATTAAAACTGACCAGTGTTTGAAGAAATAGTGAACAGTGATTGTGGATTTCCGGTGGTGATTTTGTATGTGATTCTTGTATCGGAAATATCAGCATCCTCGGCTTCTAACTGTATAATCGGAGTGTTTGACGGAGCGTCTTCCTTCACTCGCGGATAATACACTGGCGCTTTGGTCAAAGGAACGTTATCGTTTATGTTCTTCACTTCCACATACACCTATGAATAATAAATTAACAAATTGTTTAATTACTATTTGTGTGCTGTACGTGTAATAGTAATGGGTTGTATGAGCGGAAACTAATAATATCACTAATAAGCTATCAGAGTAACAATAGCAGAATTATATAATTTCCGGCGACGGCATCACCGTCTTAAATCACATTTAAACGACTTATGGATAGACGGAAATATGATGTGTTACGTATGCATGTAAATTTCCTCGTAAATGGCGGATATACATATTATGATGCACACGTAGACAGATTTTGTGTATCCAAACAATATTATATCTGTACTGCCACCTATTCCCTGCATGGGTAAATAGAGAATGTTATTTATAAGACTTTTTTTTAGTTCAAACAGTATAGCGATACTTTTAACAACAAAGAAAGAAAAAGAAATAAAAAAACCGATTTTGATAACTAAATACAAAATAAATTAACGATTAAAGTTGTTAACAACAACAAAAGTTTTAATACCTAGTCAAGATGAGATTATATTAGTGGTGAACGCAATTTTTTTTTTACAAATGAGACTTTTTATATTGTGTAATATGTTGGAATATAGAGTTTCGTATAAATACGATAACTTTACCAATTATAAAAAAAAAAAAATCACCGTTTAAATTAATAGGTATGTTTTAATAACGTACTAATTTTTTTTAATAGAGCCCACTAAAAATAAATTTATCAATGTATTATTTATGAATTTACTCGTATAATTTGTTTTATTACTTAAGTTTAGGTACGTTATTATCTTTACCAATATATTTTATAATATTCACGCATGCAATACATTCAAAATTACTGTAATCATTATAGTGTAGTGTGTATAATGACTACAAGACATCAAAATTTAATACATTGTAATAATCAACAACTTTAAACTACGAACCTTATTATAAGCAATTCGTGCCTATAGGTAATCATATTGTACTTAAATATGTATACATTGAATTTATGTACGCTCATCATTTCAAAAGTTTAAAAGTTTGAATATATTTTCTTAAAATATTTGTTATTACTAAGAAAGACAACTTAGTTATAAAACTTTTACCTCCTTCTATTAATTTTAAATTGAGTAATTGTAATACTTTATAATTAAATAATACCAAAAATCTACAAAATATTGACTTTATTTAGTAAATATTAATTTAGATCAGAAGACTACCCCTGCAATGTTGTTACCATCAATGTCATACTAAGACTATAATCTTTATGCGGTGTGTACATTTTTCTTTTAAATGCCATTTATCGGTGAGTTATATTAGCTTAATAATAACGAGTAAAATAATTGTTTGAAGTATTATATTATGTTGTTGTTGTTACACATAAATACACTTTCAATAGATTATTAAATTGAAAAAAAGAATATATCCCATTGTAAAATAATCTCAATAGATAATAAATATTAGATTTTAACAAAAAAAGGTATAAGATATAATTTTGATAACTGATAATTTTCACAGTTTATTTTGTTTTTTTCTTCAAATATTATAAGCAATACGCAAACAGATTATATTTTAATATCGTAACATATTTTTTTAGAGTAATAAGGAATTGGAAATTTCATATTTGAACCTGCGTCTGTAAAGTAGACAATTTCCGATAAGGGAAAAAGAATCTTTAAAAAGGTAGTAAATCTATATGGTTAATGGTGAATGATGGGTTGATAAATTAATATATGTATAATAAATTATATTATTTTAAATTGGTTTGACATTTATGTTTTGGATAGAATAATACCTCTACCATTCTTAAATGTACACGTGAAATTAATAAAATAATATTGCCGATTGATAAATAATATATATATAATTTACCGCAAGTGGGAAAGAAATTACGATTACCACAGCTAGATGATTTGTACAGAAGGTAAAGCCGTTAGACGATGAAAAAAGTTATGATTTAAATTATGGACTAGTAAAGCTCAAAAGCGAGATAGTGTCAAAGATGAAGAGGAAATGAATAGTTCTAGAACGGGTGGTGGTTATGTAATGAAATATAAAACAGCTAGGGATGTTCGGAAGAATTGATTTCGATGGTGAACGACCAAAATGTGGTTAGTGAAGTGAAAAAAAAAATAATAATTCTACGTATTTGCTTTGTACATTATAATATATTTTGATTTTTGAAATTCAAACGAGTATTGTTAAGATATTCTAAATGACTAGATTTTTCAAAAGTCAAAGGAAATCGATTGATATACCTACTATATATACATCAAATTTAATTCAAGTTATATTTTGAGAAGTACAAATTTGAAAGCCTATTTAAATCACTTAATTATATTCGCAGAAAAAAGTCCTTATAATAATATATAATTAGAATAAAGATTAATCTCAATATGTTTTTTTCTTTGAAAGTAAGTACCTTTAATTATATCCATAATTTATGATTCTTGTCTTGTGATATTAAATAATATAATATAATAATTAAAGTACTTATAGATTCTGAGCAGATCGATGAATGTATGCGTTTTATAAGTATATATCTTTTTTTTGTGTGGCGCACTTTAAAAGCAGCATATAATAAGTTTAAATTTTAAATTTTAAGAGTGGTTTCTGGTAGCAAATTGGATCTAATTGTCAAATGTATAAAGAGGAATCACTCTAATTTACAATAGGTTTCGAGTGTAAAATATATAAATATTTTAACTGCAATGACCCAAATCTAAACATGAAAAAAAAAATTAAAAAAAATTTAAAATAGAAAATTTCATAAATATGTTTGAAAATTAAATCATATAATATAAAAAATACTAATATTAAGTAAATCAATGTTAACTCGGTTTTTGAATTATAACTCGAATGAAAGCTGGGTAAAAAAATAAAAACAATTGGAAAAACATTCTTTTTATATACTACGAAAATGAATATAGTACGATAAAATTTATCGATATATTAATTTTAAATATAAAAGGTATGATATTATATGAGAGAAGCTATTCGTGTGCACTTTTTTAATAATGTTTTGTAAGTGTTTCGGATTTTCGTTTACCAACACATTATTTTCTTTATATATTTCGCTATTCATTTTAAATAAATAATTTTTTTTTTTCTTTTCTTAAAGAAAAAATAAACAAATTCATCGTTTTTCATGCCCAAAATTAGTAATATTGATTTTATACAATTAGAAAAAAAATGTACAAAAGTTCGTGTATTTATTCTATATATATATATAAGAATCAGCTTTTTGTATTCCTTTATATTTCCGAGTTTATTATAAACAAAAACCTACCCGTATTTGCGACTGTTTAAAGGAATCGAATCGATTGAACCAACATTTTATAAAAGAGGAATTTAGTACGTTTTCTCTTCAACATTTTAATATCACACTAACCGATTGAGCGTTAACAAAGTCACAAAGAATTTGTAATTCGTCTGCGTCGAGCATGGCACACACACTGCAGTGGATAGGATAATAATATAAATATATATATATATATAGGTACATAAATAGCAGCCAAAGAACCCAAAGAAAAAAAAGTGTATAAAAAAAAAATAAACCATATTTTCCGAATATCCTGTACATTAAATGCATACGTGTGAGATCGAATCGTATAAATACAATAAAATCGGAATCGTATGTAGGGGAATGAAAGACGAATATGTAGTGAGACATATTATTGTTCGAACAGTCAATAGTCAATTCGAAAAGCTGAAACTATGTGTGAGTATAAACCAGACGACCGCGGCAAAACTTTAACGCACCAGAATCGACTGGTTTTTCGAAAATCGTATACTGTATAACGGTAGTGTTTTACGGTTGTCATGTAATATCGTAAAAAAATAATGCCAAACGGTACGTTATCCGCGAAAGCTAGTCCATAAATGTTTCAAAGTTCAATATATATACGCGCATTATATACACATACAATGGAATATATATATACACATCACGGACCCCAAATTCCCTTTCGTCGACACTCGATTTACACACATTCGTC
Source organism: Rhopalosiphum padi (assembly GCF_020882245.1). Classification (NCBI taxonomy): domain Eukaryota; kingdom Metazoa; phylum Arthropoda; class Insecta; order Hemiptera; family Aphididae; genus Rhopalosiphum; species Rhopalosiphum padi. The sequence goes on along the minus strand of NC_083600.1, from coordinate 46,872,409 downwards.
CAGTCATGCCGCCGGTCGCATAAATAATTGATGCAAATTAGCGTTATAATATCATCGTACGTACCTCGAGTCGAGAGTGCAGGGGAACGGTGGCGTGGTCAAAAGCCATCACGGTCAACCAATACGACGATTTGGTCTCCACGTCCAGTACTACCATTGTCCTGATGTTGCCTGTGAAAACAATAATACAAATACAATTATTAATACATTAAATAAACTATATTATTATCGTGGCCACATAGAATAAAATATCACATAATAATAAACAGTGTTATGCTGCTCGCATGTGTGTGTGTGTGTGTGATCATTAATGTTTGTTAGAACCGACGTTGGTGGTAAAAAAGTACACAGATTAGTTAAAAAATGTATACCGTTTACGTATTCATAACCAAATATCGCCGTATTGCAGCATATAATGCGGCGCAGACTACGATTCCCGCGCGTATTTTAAATTGAATATTACATATCGACGTGTCAATATAGTAATATATGCAGAGTATATATATTTTTTTGTTTTTGTTTTTCACAATAATAGATTTTGACACGAGTAAATAATAAATATAAATATATACGTTAGTGCTTCTTTTTTTGTTTTATGCATTTGGTGTTGTATAATTGAATTACTATAATAAGGCATTTATTTTGAAATGTATAAAGGGATATATTATTGTTAGACAGCTTGTCTGGACGAAAAGGAAATATTTGCGCCATAATGAACGCTGACAGAAAACCGGTATACAGTTTGAAATTTGATCAAAAACACAACTATTTTGCTACCCGACTTAGAGTTGTCTCGTTACGATATGATATTTTATAAAACGTAATTCCGGGAAGATATACCGATTAAATTTATTTTGTCTTCAGTATATCGTATTTAACACATGATTTTGATTGATTAGCAAACGAATGAGCTGTAGTCTGTATATTATATGTAAATTTTAGATTGAATTATGGATTGTGTTTATGATAAAGAATATCAAATTAATGATATATTTAGTCGTCCGGAAAGGATACATAGTGCGTTATCGAATAATTTCGTCTGTGATGAATGACTAAGAAATGGACTTGCGAGAACTATGTTTCAAAGAAAGACGTTGCATTATATATTACATCCTATGAAAGCAGACTTTCTGAAAATTCTCCTGAAAAATGTCTGAATACAATACATTTTGCTTTTCGGTCGTATTATTATTATTATTTCCGAACGAACGTGCAAACATCATCGACTTCGACGTTCTAAAATAGTACACACCATATTATGAGTATTGCTGTGAAACTGTATATATGACGCCGTTTAAGTCTATGTATATACATTAATATACTGACGAGACAGCATTATATTTTGGTTTCGAGGGTATTTTAAACGACGTTCATATTTTTGTCTAACTTAACCCAACCTAATTTAACCTAACATCCGTAATGAAGACACTACAAATATGAATGTACAGACATTATATGAGTCTGGTAATTATTATGAATGATTTCGGGTAAGAATTTCTCTTTGGAAAATTTTACCACGAAATGAGTAAGAAATATTAATCGGGTATTCATGGACTATATGATTTACAGGAAATGACAAAAAAGTAGATTTTTTTCTCAAATTATTACATAATACTATACTAATGTAGTATTATTATATTTTAAATTCATAGTAATAAATTGTTAATATTTTAACAAGGCTTGTGAAAATCGATTGTCCTTTAGACTGTACGTGACACAGCTACACGGACTTCCGAATTTGACTATAGATAATTTGTCTCAACGTATAAATGGTATAACCGACGACTAGAAATTCAACTCGCGAACCAATTCGCACGTAAAGTCACTGTAATAATATATATTAAAACGACTATTATGCAATCATCATTATTATATATTGTTATTTCTATGCCTTAACGGGATCGACGGATGAGTGGCGGTGTAAAGGTTTATGACGTAAAATTCCGGAGGTCGGTCGGACAGATTTATTCTCTTGATTGAAGAAATCCTTCACACCCCAATACTCGAGCATAGGATCACAACTATACTATATATTTTATGCCACTACAATCGTCAAGGCCGCTATATCCATACAATAAATAATCGATTACTGCGAGGTCTAAACGCGTATTCATTTTAGTGCCACTACGGCCGTCGGACGTCGCTGTCGTTGTTCGTCGTTAATCAACATAATAACTTATGAGTTATGATACCAGTGCACACTTACAGGTTCGTTATTTTTTTGTCCGTCCCACAAGCAAACATATATTATATATACATGATATAAGGTAATTAAAAATTCCACTTGTGCGACTGATACACTCCTACACGGATCCAGTGGTTATTAAACGAACGGGATTCTACGTGCGAGTGTTCAATAATATAATATAGATCACCTGAAATGACTTTTATGTTGGCCGATTACTTATTGTTTATTAAATCGGGGCAAACAATTGAACAGCGTGATTTGTTTAAGTTACTCGATAGTTTAAGAGTTTGAAAAACGGGCAGTCTTGAATATTATAATATATAATTGTATATACGCAGTACAATATAAATATAGTATATACCTACACAATGAACGATGTTTATTAAATGTATGTAAACATATTATGACTTTACAGAAAAATTATTCAATTATACGGAAATGGTTAAATATATGTAATATATCTATAAATAATAGATATAAACAAGATTTTAACCAATTTGAAAATGTAAAACGTCAGTTAATTTGCAACTCAAACGTATTCGATTCAATACTGAATACTATTTTTTTTTTTTTTTTTAAAAACCCGGCATCATAGGCCATTAGTTACAGTTTTTTTTTTTTTTTTTTGTTACATATTTATATTTACATTATATTATATTTGGTCTATTAAATTAATTGATTTTAAAAAATTAAGTATTTTCCTGTTTTGAGCGGGATCCGGACCGAGTAGTGAATCAAGTGTTTCTGTAATATTGGAGTTCATTCGTTCCTGTTGATAGAGTTGGCATTCCGTTAGTATGTGTTTGATGGTGAGGAGGGTTCCACATCCTTCACATGTTGGAGGTTCTTCTTTTGACATGAGGTATCCATGTGTTAATCTGGAGTGCCCAATTCTGAGTCGATTTATAGTGAATACTGAATACGTTGCATGTTATGATACTAAATTTGTAAATTAATATTAAACGATTGTGTTACTCAGAAGTAATTTACAATAATTATACTATTTCAATGACTTGTCACAGTACAATTTTCTCTTGAAATAGTTTGCGAACAATTAAATCAGTGAATGCTGCAGTGAAGGGTATCATACTCGTTTTAAATTAAGTTCTTCTCAAAATTAACATGTATTGTTTTAGAATTTGCCAAGTACAAGTGAATTTTTTTAAGTACTATAAAGTCAATGCAAATTTTTGAATGAATATATTTACCAAGTATAGTTGTTAAAGAATGTTATTCAGATCTATCAATACACTGTCGTTTTTGAAAATAATTATTCATGACTGATTTTAGTCTTAACCGATTTGATTGGTTCCGCACGGTAATTTATTTTAAGCACTTAAATCTTAAATCAATACATGATTTATCACGAAACATGCAATAAAATCTAATATGACGGACAACTTTGAGAAATAATTTGGTTATCATAATACTATAGCGTGCGTGACTAGTGCATTTTTAGCTAGTATAAAAAAATAAAATAAAATCTGTATAAGTTTAATGTATTTCGTTGAGCCCTCGTAATCGAAACTTAAGACCAAACCCAACGCAATTTTAAATAAATTGAGTGTTATGTAATAAATATAAAAAGAGAAAAATCAACTTTTATAAAATATTATTGATCCAACGATTTCTGACATATAATAAGCTATTTTTTAATTTTTAGTTTAAAATTTGATAAGTTTTTACTACCTGCCTAAAAAAGGATTACATATGATGTTAATAGCTTATTACATTTCAGCTGGCTTAAAATCGGTATATATAATAAAAAAATTGAACTGTAATAGTTGTACATTAAAAAATCTATGCATATAGAATTGCACAAAGTGTTTTAAATGGAAATGGCCACGTTGTCGTTACACTATTACACTAAATTCGTCACAATAAGTAGACAGTTAAATATCTCGTATGACGAGTAAATCGCGGGAATATACGCATACAATTAACAATAATTTTGATATTTAAGAAAAATGCACCCGAAATTAAATCTAAGGTCATGATGATACGTATTAAACGTATCATATTAAAATAATATAATATTATGCTTACAGTATAGAGATTGAAAAGTTTACGGTTTACCTTGTAATATCATATCAGCAAAATGGAATTTTATATAACTATATATTATAAAAATGGCAGCCGTTTTCAATTCGATTTTATTCTGTCGACTTTTATTTATCTACCCGATTCAAAATGGAAGCGCTCATTTCCCATATCTTTAAATGTGAAATATTTTTCTTCGAATACCTTTATGCACATGCAGGTACGTTAAAAAAGACGAATATGGTAATATACGCGGGGAATCATTGAAACATATTTATCATTTGTTTTTATTTTTTATTAAATTGTAAACATATATAATATGTTTTGTGTTAATTTTAATAAGATCTCTAGTTGATGTAACTATATTGCTGAAATAAATACCAATACATTTATATTGATTTTTAAACCATAAAATAGTTTTGTTACCATGTGTTTTGAGTAGAATTTTATTATATATATACATACGTTTATTTTATTTCAATTCATTGAAAATATTTCTAAAAGTCTATACTCAAGTAAGTGTTCAGTGAAAATAATTGTTCTTTATGATTATTATTTTTCTTAATTATAATGAAATAACCAAAAAAGAGATGTCGTTGAAACAGCTAGGTGATGAAACTATATATACAGTTTTTTTTTGTTATTTCTTTGAAAACTACTTAGAAGTTTCCAAAATTGACCTCTTTAAAGTACCATCCGTGTCCAATCACCAATCTATTTGAAACTTTGGCACATTATTTCGACACGGAAAATATATACAGATAACTGAAAACAAACATGCCGTTGTCAGACCAACGAACATTTTATTCAGTACTTTATGAAACAATATATTATGTTGAACTAATATAGTACCTGCTATAATTTTTATTTTTAAGGAATCAAACCTTATAGGTATATAAAAATAAACTAAGGACAATACATCATTTTCATATATAAATTGAAGTTATTTAGTTGGTTTAATGAAATAAAAACTTGAGTATATACTGCCTATTTTCAATAAAATAAATTTAATATAAATTTATATATACATAATCCGATAATTTATAATTTAAAAATACAAACCGGTGATATTTAAAAGCGGTTCAGTTAAGGAATTATAAGGTATTTATATTGTATATAAGTATGTCCAACCTTTGAATTATAGCTGCATCATATAGGACCCCTACACAGCAGGACATTGTATTCAGTTAGAATATGTTCAATGACTCAACGTTAAATATAGGTACTTTTTTATGATTCATACTTGATTCATAATAAATATTCTCAACTCACTCCAAAATTATGTTTCTACGGCCGAGAGGTTTATGGAACAACGTAAAGTCTATAATATAAACTTAATATTTAAATAACTTATTTTCTGGTAAAATTGAATCATCTACTTTACTTTCATTTTTTAATTTCAAAGTTCTTTAGCGTTCTAAGTCCTATTTAACATTCCTATACGAACCTGATATTTATACAAAATATTATCTGAATTGTAATATATTTTTGTGTTTTATATTAAATATTTTTAATAAAAATTAAATATATTTTATTCTCCATGCAAAGATTCATTAAATCCGTTCAGAATTTTAATCTTTGTACTGCAGCTGCAGCCTTAACACAGATTTAAATTGACTCCTTTACCTTGAATTTTGCCAACCCAAAGAAGTGTTTCAGATTTTATATTTTCTTTATGAAATTATATTTACTTTATCCTACTACAAAAATCATTTTTGTATTATCTATACATATATACCAATATTATATTACTGTCATTGATTGACGTCCTATTGACACAGCTGTATTGAATTTGCCTATACAACACGCCGTCGATGACAAAATAACTGGCACGTTTTCCTATTCATTTTTCGTTAATAAATTATAGTGAATTTATTGTTAATCATAGTTACAAAAATATTGTTAACATCGTAAAAAAAAGCTACGTTATAAACACACACTTATACCAATGTATTCGTATATTTATATATAGTACAACAAAATCACGGTAATGTTTTTAATAATCCAGTACGTTTACTGAATATTAAATATAAACAGTATGATTATATTATTATGAACGTATAGAATTAAATTGGTTGTAATTATATATCTACAATATAAGCATCTATATCAAGTACCTACAAACAAAATATGAGGTGAATGTGCAATGTGCAAGCATTGTATGTTTGTGAATAAGTATTATTTGTAAGTTTATAACGAGTGCAATGATATTATGGTACGTAACGTATTTTCAGTATTGCTCGGTCATCAGTAAAGTAAAGAAGTGGAAATAACAATAAATTATAAAAACGCATATAGAAAAAATCGAACTTTGATAATTTTTATATTTGTATTTTGTTTTACTTTTTATTGTTATAATTGAACGCCATTTTAACATTTTTAAATTGCCGGTACAATAGTTCAACGAAATAATGTTGTAGAAAATATTTTTTAAGCAATTGCAAGTACCGAAAACTGATTATACATTCTAGTTAAGATCAAATAAATTTTAGTAATTTTGTTATTTCTCATATTTTGTGAAGATAATTTAAAGCTTTTTTTAACAATTATTTTCTCTAACAAGGTATAACATCATAATAATTATATATTTTTTTTTTTTGGAACCAATTTCAATGCATTAATATTAAACGTATATTGTGGTTTTTCAAATGATGACGGTAGTCTTTAAAAGTTTAAATATAATAGCAGGACTCATAGGAAAAATGAAATATTCTTTAATCCCCCCCTCCACTCGGACTCAATATATATATATATATATATTATTAATGGTATTGCAACAACACAGTCGCACAAATCTTTAGCTAAGCTACCCTTAGCCATCGTAAATCCAAATTGAGCAACAGGCTTAAATTCGGATTATAATGTACCCGTTTATGATCGTAGACAAGTCCCATAGGTCTTGTATACAACCCATGTAATGCGTAAATCCTACTTTCTTTTTCGTATTTTTTTTGTCGAGATGAAAAACGAACTACCGAGGGATAAAAAATAAAAACAAACCAATGAAACGTCTGTGTTTTACAAACGATTATAGGTACATCCGCAATAAATAAAACTAAGATAACAAATTAAACTGTTTTAAAACCATTACATATTTATATAAATCTATTCCAGCAATAAATGACTATTGGTTGATTACTTTTCATTAACATAAATTAATTAATCAAAGGGAAATTAATTTGTAATCAAACAGAACGTGGACGTGGAAGTCGATGAACAAACAACCTCAATAAAACTATGTAACATATTTAATTCATTTTTCGAGTCAAATTTAAAATACTTTGATTATGATTTTGTTCTCTAAAATATAGTAGTAGAATTATAAAATATTTTGCATAATGCACATTAACGTTGAATTAAAATTAATGGTATGGTCAGTATATTATATTTTTATATTTTTTTACAGACATTTATACTCAACTCATCAGTCACGATTTTTAATTGATTCATATTGTTTAATAATAAAAGTAGTATATTACGAAACATCAGTTTCGATAAATAAAAAGCAAATATAAACTTTTAATATACTCTTCTTACTATTACCGTATTTTGTATGGAATGCTTTTCCAATTTTCTAATTAATTATCAAGTTATATAATACTATTTCGGGTATAAAAGGATTTGATGATTTCACTATATATAGTCTATTATTAACCATAAAACCTCAAGGTGAAGTAGTTGAACATTTTCAACTATTAAGTGTATATTATAACATATAGTCATTGCATTACATGGTTTACACTAAACACTATGGTGGAATAGAATAGTACATTAAAATATGTCAAAAATAAATAAATATAATTTATCTATATAAATCAAATTTATAGAAATAACGTCATTTTGAAAAAAAAATTATCATGTACAAGCTACTTAGATAAGACTATGTTAAACAATAAAAATATATAGTTAACACAGAACGCACATATACAATACTGTGTGTCCAGTTTTCAGTATGGTGGTTTATTATATATTAGCCGTCATCGGATACATCATCATACATTCATACACGTAGTATGTTTTAACGATATTGTCATTATATGCGACCGGTGAACGTTATGTAATCTAAACATTTCAGGTCATATATAATATAAAATATACCGATTGTTCGAGTTCAAATATTAGTACTTATTATTAATAAGTAATATATACTATGTATACGGCGTGTAAGCCACGGTACCGAAACACAACACAAGCGAATGATCTGCATGCAACCCATCGTCTATCTCTGACTTGAAAATCGGTGGACAAAAACTATTACATATAATATGCGTTTATATACAACGCGTGCTTATGACTTCTTTATCGGCCAAACGCAGGACAGTTAAAAGTGTTTTTCGGCGAGTAATATAGCTGTAGACATGATGGTCATCCTCGTAATAGATGGCTGAAACCATTTCAAATTATACTATATAATATGTACACGAGTGCAACTGTAGCGTGGTCGCAATAGTTTTGGCGGACGCGAAGAAGACATCAGAACGAACGATTACGAAAACGCCGTAGAGAAAAGGGACGACAGGGTAAACTATAGTATTACACGCGAACTCAAGCGAATTCATCAAATATTTTTATCTTTTTCTGTGATGGTATTCACGGCGTTTGCTTTGGTGGTTTCCATGTTTTGATTAAAGCGCGATTGCACATTATATTTTGGGCGTCTGATGCAACGAAGCGGCTGACTCCCATCACCCGTCTCCCACGCTTGTTTCGGCTAATTATTATTGTCGAGATTTACGACAAAATTGTTACGGGGGGGGGGAGGGGGGCAGTTCGTAGTATACAGTACACACGATTGCAGGATGGCACGTGCTTTTGAGATAGCCCGTGACGTGGGTTTAAATTAAAAAAAGTAAACTTGAACAATGGAAAATATTTAATAATTGATTGTGCCGACTGTAGGGTGGTAGCGTAAGAATCTACTCATTGGACGTACCTAATGAACACGTTATTATAATTATTCAGAAACCGAGTGAGGGAGCTACATAATAAAGTGGCTGTTGTGTGATGATGATCTGTGAACAGGATTTTAGCAATTTTACTACGATTATTTAGACAATTTTAACATTAAAGCAATACCTAATATATAATAAACTCTATCTTTTAACAAAATCTTTAATTCTTATACATAATAATATACAACTAATACATAATCAACAACCTTATTGTGTAATAATAAATTATATTTATTTTATAATCATTAGTAAATTCGAAAATTTTGCTATTAAATTGTAGGCGTTAACTATACATACATATTATATATATTATATACTGCTAGGCAGAAAAAAATGAGTTATAGGTTGTTTATCATTTTAAGCTATTTAATTATTTTAAATATTAGTTAGTAAATCGTTCAAATATTATATAATTTAACTATTTTTTTTTAACTTAGTTGGGTTTTTACACTCTAAAATATGTTATTTTTTGATAGGAATAGTAACTACAACATTACCTCACATTATAATCATAGAATAACTGTTACCTATTCAGAGATATAATTGCTGTGAAAAGCATTACGCGATTGGTATAAATAACCTGCAGTTATCAACAATTAACCACGACTTAATATTTTATACTGAATTTTAAGTTTACTAGATTACATACATAATGCATCGTTCAATTATTTGTTGTATTGATTATTATTATTACTATTATTATACATTTAAAGATTAAACTAGGTAGGAATCAAAAGAACATTACTTATTTTGTTTTTCACTTATCAGTTAGGTAATTACGTATTTACGATAGTAGTTTTGGGGATTTTCTAATCTTTTCTATACACAATATCAACGGCTGTCGTGATTTTTTAACTACCCGCTAATCAAGTTCTACCTTAAACTAGATTCCCTTGACCTTCAGACACACATAGTTTTAGATATAGCCATTGTACGTATATTTCGTGTGGAAACAATAATACTGTATCATGTATTATTGGAGCAGCAGGTGGAAAGTAACGGGGAAAAAAAAACTAGAAACAATTCTTCTTTTAATGTAATAATAAAAATAATGAGTGACACAAATGTATATAATATATAAATAATACTGTAGTCTCTAGCTAGTCTCAACCGAAACCCGACGTTTGTCGGGCGGAGATTTTCGAGGCCTCTCGAGCGGTGGACTTTTAGTAGATTTATGAAACACAATACATTTATTATTTTTTTCCCTCACATAAGAAAGCCATAGAATCGCCGCCGCCGTTGACGTCGACAACGACCCCGCTCTACCCGCGACGGCGGCTGAAATCCAATAAGCGTAACTCGGATACGCGTCGAAAGTGTTTGTCGGTTGTTGTTTTGTTTTTCGCTACGCGGACCCTCTGCGCGTATGCAAATGCACGTCGAAAACATAAATTTACATGTTTTATAAGCGATAGTGGAATACACGCATGGGGACGAGAGGGTGCTGAAATAAAAATAAAAACCAAAGATTTTTTTTTTCTCCGCGTTGAACAGTAAATTTCTTTCGCAAACTCAATATCGTTATACCGCGCGCGTCTCACGACCGAACATACGGTGCGTTTGTTGCGAACAAACGGTACGTTAACCCTCCGAAGCTATATATTATATAAGAGCCTTCGAACATACGAAAACGATTAAAATACAACCACTAGTCGATTTAGGCCAGCGTTTTACGCTCACTGATTATAATAATATATAACGTACACCACCACCTGCACAGAGTCCTTATCATATTTATGTTTTATTATATTATTATTGTCATCTGATTATTACCAAATTTTTAGGAAGGTATATATAAGTACGTGTAGTTTACAGTTATAATAAGTGCAGGTGTGGATGAACGAAAATAATTTTTTCGCAGCAAAAAGGAATTCAAATTATATTTTAATCGCCCATCGATCATACCGTCATATTAATATAATATACATTATTAGTGAAAACGTCGCGGAAGTCGACACCAAAAAGCTATACGGCGAATGCGTTAAATATAGAAGCGATTGAATCGCGCCCGGCAATTTGACAGAATATCATATTAAATACGCGCGCGGGTACAGGGATTAGGAGCAAAGCCAAAGAAGTTAACCGATCGATATACGCACATAATAATAGTATTATATTATAACAATATCGCAGTCAAAATAAATACGTTATATATATATAACAATAGTCACGGGTTTCGACAAAAATGTAACAGCGGGGTTTTTCGTCATCCTAAACAATTAATATAGTCACGCTTTAAAACTTATTCGAGCGTAGATCTTTTGAAATCCAATACACACTTGTTTATAGGTATATATATATATACATATATATTATATAATAATAATCTGTACGTATGTGGATATATGAAGGACCTTCATTAAAGGTAGATTTAAGTGTAGTTCTAGTCAATTGAACGGAGTATTTATAAAATATGCTCGCCGCGCCCGTACAACCACCAGAGATCAGTGACGGAAATATAAGTCGTATACGGTAGGGAGAATCAGTTGAATAAAAACCTAACTCATGTGTATACGATAAATATGCGTTTCAAAGAATACATAGTACTACTAAAAAAAAAAAAAAAAAAAAAATCATACGAGTATGAAAAAATATTTTAAGTCAAGAATCAAGCACCTCAAATCCACTATCAACTATCATGCCCGATTACTGCTGTGATAGCTCTATCACTATGACACGGTGACAGAAATATCTTATCTATTTCCATCATGGCGACAATGTCATTAAAATATTATATCAGTTGATACGACGATTGCGACTATATAACGGGTTTAATTATCATCGTGTAGACTCGGCTTAACAAATGACGGTGGAGATCGGCATAGTCTAAATATTGAAAATGTATATTAAAGTTGTGTATAATTTACCATAATATCATTGCCAGGTAACATAAACAATAATTATTAACCATTGAATGAATCAATAGTAGGTAAGCGTATGGTTCCTCGTCATGATTTGGTGGTCAGAAAAGGTCAATAGTGAAAAATTAAATTAATCAATTATTTATAGGCAACTCGGCATATATGTATAAACAGATAAAATTATGAAAGTTGTGTAAGTATTATAAAAATTCGGATAATGATGCAGATTTAAAAATATTATAATTAATATATGCAAAATATGTAATAAAATAAATATATTTTTTATGAATATGAACAATATTATATTATTAAGCTTTTTCTAAAACAAAAAAATAATAATAATCTTTCACTTATTCTTACCTCCCCCCACTGTTTTGAATTTATGATTTATGACTAGAATGTATATACCTACTTTGTCTGTTATTTGTTAAATACTTTTCAAAATTAATTTAAAATGCTATTTTTATGGTTTTCAGAATTATTTTTACAGTACTTATTGAAAAAAATGCCATATGAGATCTGGCCTTAAAAATCCCTTTGTATACTTTATTATACACACTGCACTTCTGAACGTTATTTTTCGCAAAAAGGATTAACTCAATATTCGTGAAAAAAATATAGTTACCTATATTTAAAATTATACACAGTTTTATCGGCATGCAATTATTTAAAATTTTGAATTAAAATAGAACACAATAAAAAGTCCTTCGTATTATTGTATTATTATCATCAACTTACGCGGTATCAGCATATTATAATAATATTATTATAGTTGGTATTTGTTTCAAGTTTTTAACAATATACATTTTGTACGCATACGAACGTTGAGCTATTATACGTATCTTTAAAATAAACCATATTGGTGTTTTATAAAATATCGAAAAAATAATATCACCGACGATTTTGCCACTATATTATGATTTACGTAATCTATATATATATATACATACATAATACACATGCATTCAATTGGAGTTTATCGTGAGCCACGGAATAAGTTTAAATAATGTTATATTATGTATATTACGTTTTACGTAGCCAAAAGCCAACAAATATTAACATGGAATTTATTTTATCGCGTCAAAAGTTCTTTTCAGTTTCTAATATATGTAGATTACGAACAAACTTTAATATAAACTGGAACGGCATAATTATAGAAAATTCATATATTACATGGGGTCACGGCGATTAAAGTTAAACTTTAACCTTTCACTCGTAACTATATCTATGTTATACGCGTGCAGGTAGGTATATCATTTTCAAAATTCTGCTTTTGTTATTATTAAAAAAGTACCTCTACTTTTCGATATACTCACCCCGAGGTGTTGAGAGTATGTCAGCCCGTTACATAGAAATCTAATAACTCAGAGGATCGATTAAAATATGGAGTTTCTCCTATGCACGCGCGCATATAACGCCAGAGGGTAGCGTGGGTACGACGGAAATATTATATAATATTTGGGTCGTGTCGGCTCGACGGAAATATTATACAATATTTAAAACATTGTATAATGTATAAATAATTTGGAGTTTATAAAGAACAGAATTGACGGTAACAACAGGGAAGTGGCGACGGTGCAACTGTATACTATACAGGGTCCACCCCATTTATATTTTTATTTAGTTATGAGTTTATTCAAACTCAGATTTTATATCATAAAGAAGTATTCTGTGGTGATAGCAAACTTATTTTTTTCAAATGAGAACCTATTTTATCTTAACAGAATAGTATTAAGTATCCATTTTTATTTTTTTGAAAACATGTACCCACCTAAATCAAATTTGAACGAGAAGTTCCTGATTTATAATATGTTACAATATCTCGTATATTACAAATTATAACATTTTAAACGATTAATATTAATTACTCAACATGTTCAATCCTATATTTATCCCGCGCTCATTATTATGGATTTGTTGTCCTTAGTACACTACAAAATTAAATAACTCAAAAACTACTCGAATTCCGATTTAAATACACTATGATTTTAAAAAAAAACTATCTGATTAATAATTCATAGGAAAAATGTTCGATTATAATTTAAAAGAAAGAAATTAGTATCGCCACAGAAAACTCATTAAATGGTTAAATGGTTAATAAGTCTTAGTATTTATACAGTTCTTGAGTAAAAACTATAAAAACCAGAATATAAATAAATTTATTATTGAAGGTAAAATTAATGTTGGCACGCTACGTGGATTACCCTGTATATATATAATATTACACCCACTACGGTGAGGAATTATTATTATTGTTGTGATGGTACGTCCGGATATCGTGTTCCGGTTAAGCCTTCCTGGACCCGCACACTACTATTATACATAAGCACACACATACATAATATATGTCTGTGTTATAAATAATATAAAATGTATAGTATACCTGAAAGTATTTTATTGTCGTCTATATATAGACAGAAAAAGGGGCAAAAACTCAACGAATCGCGTGCGCCGCGAACGTTGGTATACAGGCACATAGTTGGGGAAACGGGACTTGACCGGACGACGCTCCTGCTGTATAATAATAATTAATAATCATATCTGACGTATACGTTCTACGTATAATACGATCTATACAGGACCATCAATGGTATATATATATATATATGAGTGTTGTGTGTGTGTGTACTTGATCTCGTACGTATGTAACACTATTTGGGAACGAATATATTATTAATATTATTCAGGTCCTAACACATAAGAAAACTTGCAAATAAAATATATATATATTTTTTTTAAATATTCTCTAAAAATAACAGTTAAATACTAATTTATAAGCTAAAGATTTATTTATTTATCTTATCATGATAAAAAACGCAACACATATTATGGTTAAAATATTTAAGAAACTATGAATTTAGTGTAGTTGTTTTTTTTTTATATACACACAATATTCATGTAATGAATAGCTTTGATTTGAACAATCAAAATTAAGTTACAAAATAGATTTTTAAATTTTAAAATCGAAAACTATCACGAAATAAAACTTCTCAATATTTTTAACTGTTTTCTTAAAAATGTATGACTTATGCAAATGTTTATATTATTATGCAAAAATATGCAGAAATTAATTTTAACATTACATATTATATGACACGTACAGATTTAAAATCAGACGGTTCTAAAGCATAATTATATAAAAAATACAAATTTGCATAATTATCTTGGGCCCAGTTGTTATAATATAATATTATTAAACTTGACGCTAACACCGACAAAAAGACAAGAAAACCGGGATTTCCCACAATTATATACTATTCACTACAAGGCATACACGTGCATGCGTATATTATTATTATTTGATTTGATTGGGAAAGGAAAAGTGCTTTTTTTACAAGGTGCCGTTCCGAAGACTCGGAATACGTGCAATTTTTTTCGTACACGAGGTCGACGCTTTTGTTCGTGGAAACAGAAGGAAAAAAAAATAACTCGTTATTATTGTCACACGCGCGTGTCTGCGCGTCCCCCGGGACGCATCTGCCGGGGCTCGCGGAGTCGTAAAACCCACGGTGACGGCGGGCTATTGCAAGAGGGGGGGGGTCATCTATGGGTGATAGTTGTGAGGAGGGGTGCAATGGATTTTCAGAAAATAAACATCCTGGGTGATGGTATGGGCGTGATGCCATTTTTTGCTTTCTTTTTTTTTTTTTTTTTAGTCTGTGAACTTTGTTTAACCGGAAATGGTCAAGTTATTGTTATATACGTAGGTATAATATATATAGTCTATGCTATAGTTACATTTATCTCTTTACACTTTTATTTTTGTCATCTTTTGTTGGTTACTGTATTATGGCAAAAATTATTGTAACAATTCGAAAAAATCTCTTCCAAGTTCAATAATTTGTGTTGAATTTTCCGTTCGTATATATAGTAGGGGCGATTGTACATAACATTGTTTAAATTCACTTTAGTACTCAATAACAAGTACTTAAAAAAATACACATATTGACTTTAATACAACAAAAAGCCCATTTTCTTTGCTCAACTCAAAATAATAATAAAATAACTCATGTTTTTAACAACTTTTTGCATATACAAAGTTATAGCATCGAAGAAAACGCAATACTCCACAATACTCCACAATCGTATCATTGTTATTAAAATATTCTCCAAATACGCGGCGCAATAGATGCAAATATAAAAGTATATTGAAAATTGCAGTCATGATGAGCTACCTTCAAACTTACCTGCACTTTGTGAAGCATGGTAGTCTAGGCCTCTGTATAGGAATAATAATAATAATATTCGCGACAGTTTTCGACAACTTGACGGTAATTTTACGGTTCGGTTGTGAATATTATATCATGTCGTTACGCACCGCGGCGTATCAATCAGACACGGAATTCAAAAAGCTCCTATACTCGGAGCGTGTAGAACCGTCTTCGTCGTAAAATGTTTTTTTTCCTTTCCTAAATCGTAACGTCTATGGATTTTTGTAGCCTGTCACGTTCAAAATTATTTTTACGCAGAAATTGTTTTCCTTTTTGTACGCATACGCATCGCATTCGCGTCACGTTATACCAGTCCATATGACGTTGACACAAGCGGCAAAGTAGTCGAACTACATGCGGCGCGGGTGTATACAAATTTGGCACTGCTTTATTTTTCATCACAAATTTTTTATACACGTAAGTACCTACGTACCTTACATTTTAAAACTTTTTTTTTTTAGTTTCAAGGGGAATAAATCGTAAAAACCTTAGCGAAAAAGTAATTGGTGAAAAAAAAATAATAAGAGAAACATTTATAGCCGACGACCGTTTACATTTATATTAAAACAACGATACTCGTTCTACCGTTTATTTATTTTTCATCGACTATGCTTTTTGAGATAAAAAACGAGACGAGGCACAATATTGGTGTAATTTTATTATGGATACAAAAACACTACCGACAAATTAACTCATTAAATAGTAATTATGATTAATACAACATAATACATTATACAGGAACGGACGAAACTGTTTGCCAACAGCAATGCAGTCAGACAATTGTGTGCATTTTAATTATTATGCTCATTAGTGAATACTCTGTCAACACATATTATCTCTGTTCACCTATAATATTGTATATGATATAGACAAATTTAATTAACGAATCATTCTTCCCTTTGAAACACTGTAATTTATTATCATCAGCCAGCGCAGTTTCGCGGATGTTGGAGCTAACACAAATTTTGTTCCGTCATGTGTACAGGTACGCAAAAATTAACTTTATTAAACGGTTATAATAACGACGGTTTAAATCGTATTTTACAAGAACAAATTGTTATGTTTATATGTTACGTTGTATATTGTATAGGTATGGCATATATATAATATGCGAGGACTGAGACATAAACAATGGAATACAATTATACATTATATAATTGATGATGTATTTCTCATAGATAAAACCAATAATTATCATTTGATTATAGATAAGTGTGCAGGTATACTTGTTTAACAACTCACTAAGTAACATACCACAAATAATTTTTAAGATTCGAAAATTCGACAATCGTCGACATTACGTTTAGACATTACATACAGTAGTTCTGAAACTTTATTCTGAAGTTTTTGACCTACACTATATCATACTAATTATTTGCAGGTTAGTTAATATGAATTTAACTTTTTATAACATATCATAGTCTGACTTCAAAACAATCGACGAAAAACGTATAGACATGGTACAACCTTTTAACGCGATTTAAAGTTATTTATGTTTCGGTAAGACACAACACATCGAGGATTCTCAAATTAAAAGCTATAGAATACTCATCACAGCTTATTATTGACTATACCTGTTGATTTTTAATAGTATTACTTTATCTATATATGTAGTATAATACATGTAAACAGCATATATACAGTATAGAACAACTATGTATTTTTTGATATATAATAAGAACTAAAATCTTTGAATCCCATAAATGTTCATGTTCCTTACTTCATGTATATTAAGATAGTTCATAATAATGAGAGGGTACAAAAGTAAAAAAAAAAAAACACGTATATAGCTAAAAAGATAGGTTAGGTCGAGGTTAAGTATGCACATTATTGTAGATATATAAGAAACCCGATTTATAATATCAAAGTATTATCGTCCTGATTTTTCATGATTTTATTCATTTTTAAATTAATTAATACAATATAGATGGAATTTTCTTCTACTATTGTTATAAAAAGTGTTTATAATTGTAAACCTTTTCACTAAATCTGCATTCTCGGAAAGCGTAAAACATGCTTTTATACTATACATTTTTTTTTTATATTTTTTTTACTATTGAACACTTTATTTTTATTTTTATTTAATCTTCAAGAACATAATGAGCCCCACTGAATTTCTTGGTGTTTACTATATATTTTAGTTTTAACTATATTATATTTATTTATATTTTTTATACAAAATCGTGTCGATAATAATTTATGTGCATCATATGGTGTCCATAAATGTCAAATTAAACTGTTTGTGAGAAAATAATAATACATAACTTATATTATATACCCTTCCGCGGATAGTAAGTGGTTTGAACGTCATGCTGTATACGAGGGGTGAGTGTGGTTGGGGGCACACGCAAGATTAAAAACACAATTGGATCATTAAGATGCACGGCTGCCAACGCTCTTTGCCAAATAGCAACGACGATCGCAGTGCTTTAGCGTAATTTAGTGCCACAGAACGGAAGAGTCCGATCGAATGAATAGTTCCAAACCGAGCTGCTCCGTCCGAATAATGCCAGGAATTGTCACGAATAATAATAATAAAAAAAAACAAAAACAAAAAATGTTCATCTCAAAAGCGTTTCGTCTAAGAAGCTATTTATTTTATTGTTCACTGTATCGGTCAAGTTTTCCACGCACTTTAATCAAACCGTTATATATTGTAATATACATAAAATATTATTGTATAATATATAGTTGTAGTTTTCGCATAAATTTCACAGTGAATTTATACAAGCGGGACATGGAAATGGTCGATTGTTAAATTGAGTTTGTCAAGTAGCAATATGAATTTTTAATCAGCTATAGAATATTTAAGACCGTTGGGCATTATAGTACCATTTGAACGTTAAATAATGTAAAATTATTTCATAACTACATGAAAATGAGATGGGAAATGAGAAAATGTATTTATTTTGGTAACATTTAATCATTTCACTTCTCCAGAAACAATCTGCCGGGGCAAACAATAGTTAGGTCGGGGATTGGACCACGGAGGTTCACATATTTATTTTAAATTTGCCAAACCATAACATTTTGGATCAAAGGTTTTTGCAAGAAAGTAAACACAAAATAAGTGATTATTATTCGCCTAACATTTATATATGGAGGCATATAGAAGCGTCAGAATATAGTGCGCCATACTTTCATCGAAATATTTTCTGTTTTAATAAAAAGGCGTTTTCAACTGAATTAAATCCAAAGTATATTCAAAGTAACGACCGATATTATTAATATATTTAGCAACCCTAAAAGTTTAAGTTGTGATATATATATATACGTAAGTCTAGTTGTTTATTAGCCATCTATACACTCACTATGAATACACACACACACATATATGTCTGAAGTAATCACATATATACATATTTATTTATATCACTGCAATCGTCGTTTAGCAAATCCGGTACATTAATGCGCTAATCGTCTAACCAGGATAAGTTCAAGCACATGTTTAATGCACACCAGGGTTATCATCATCATCATTACCGCCCGTTGAATCGAAATTTAATCTCACGACGATTGCAGTGGAGAAGAGTTATAATACGTATTGACTTGGCGGATCACGGTCCCGTCCGCATTACCAACAAATGGACGCACCGCCGCAGTCAATATAATAATATGGATATCGACATATTACATTATTACTATTATGATTGACGACTTGCATGGAAATTTCAATATTATATTATATACCACGCGTACTGTGCAATAATAATAATAATAATAATAATAATAATAATAATAATAATAATAATAATAATAATAATAATAATAATGCTTTGGCGAAATTGACAATTACCGAGGGTTTGAGCCACTGCCGAGGGCAAGACCGATTTCCGTTAATCCACGCGCCGGTGTATATGTAAAGAGCTACCCGGGTGGCACAGTGGCCACCGTCATTGCCGCCGACAGACCCGAGGGTTGTTGTTTCCCTTTTGACCAATATAATAATATAATAACGACGTCGAGAAAATGCAAAAACGGAAACTCCCTGTGATTAATTGTGTTAATATAATAATAATAATGGTATATTATATTATTATATAATATGGCGTGTAGTATAATATACATTACGCGTTTGTGATCATTCTAGCGCGGCGTACCATGAAATGCTGTTCGAGGGTAGGAGAGGAGAATAGGGTGGTCTATATATTGGCAAATATAATATGACATAAGTATATATAGATGCACTATGAAATCGGTATGATGGGTATTTTATTTATAATACCATCACCACCATTTTTGTAACACAAATTTCTAATCACTCTCTATAAAATTGTAATCGACGAACGCCGCTGGAAAGTCAACCACAGTTTTTTTGATCCTCAAAAAACACCATTTCCCTGACGAACCACCATATATGTTGAACTGTATCACTTGCGATGTGGGTGGAGGGTAAGTGTAACCGTGTCAACTCCTGCAGCGGCGAATTTTAAGGGAGCGTCATTCCAAATTGTCATTAAGAAAACAAACGTAGTTGTAAACCGTGAGTGGCAGCTTATCGTAACACAAACATTCAATGTTAAAAACTATTGAACTAGAAAATGTATATATTTACAGCTTTTAACGCAATACGCAAAATGAGGTACGTAAATTGTTATAAAATATAACGATGAGAAATGGCGAGTAATGTTGTCGAGTAAACTATATTAGTGGTTTTAGGCTAGAGTAAGAATAGTACGATCTTTATATACTTTGGGTTAGAATACAGTTGCACATAATATAATATATTATGATGTGTGTGATGACATTTCATATTGCATACAGCCTACAGCCGTCATAGTTAAATCGTTTGCGATTACTTTATACTAGGTGTGAATTCGTGTGCAAGATAGTTCTTTAAACGGTGAGCGTTTTCGCCTTGATATAGCTTGAGAAATTGCGCACGTAGGGCGTGGGCATATGGCACAGAATGAATATAATACACTTCGAAGAAAAAGTATACCTTAACCTTAAGGCTTACCGGTTTTTGGAGTATATTTTCAAACTGTTTTAAATTCAATTGTACTATGTTTATCAATGACATTTGCTTAAATTATATGGGTATGCTTTTTAAATCTATTACCGTAATATGCATGGAAAGTATTTTTTTAGAAATAGAAAATTCCCGAGGAAACAAGTGGTTTTAAATACAGTGTTGAAACCGACGCAGTTTTAGTATTAACACACAGGAAAAACTCTCGTGCTAACTGAAATTTCAGATTTCGATAACTTTTATTTTTATTTTTTTCATTTGAAAGCTGAAGACTTTATGCGGATCGGATTGGATTTCGATTTTCTAAAGTTGTATTAAACGTATAAGCATAAAACATATTTGAGTATTTTGAAACTATTTAAAGTTAAAATAAATATATAAATAAATAAATAAATATTCAATGAAATCTGATAATAAGTTTTTCTTGGTAAAAAAAAATTGTAAACTACCTGTAAAGTAATTTTTAATAATTGAAGTGATGTAATTATATTTATCTGTATACTGCCGGTTTATATATCTAGAAATTGTATTAATTGTTGTCCCATAATAAATAGCAAGATTCGACCGCCTTGATACACGTTATCTGTAATACTACATATCAATATGTTTATATAGACCAATTACCTAGGATACTTTATGACAAAAAAACTATCTATCTATAATGATCACGTGTATGGACAGTACGCACACGCCTTGTTCAACGTCTGCGATCCGATGACTTACCATATTATAATTTGTTTCATCAGAATATCACGTCAGAGAATTATATTGCCGTCGTTGATGAGTGAAAATGTATATTGTTCGTATTGTGTGTTTTCTGACCGGAACTTTATTGTTCCCTTATTACACCCAAACGTCCATCTAATCGAAGGGCATCCTTTCGTTTATAGGTACCGCCGTTTACCCAGTGGGTATACTCTACACCCCTGCCACTCACCCTACCCATGCCTCTTTGATTTCGTTGGTATCTATATATATTTCACCCAACATCGTAAGCAGCAACGAGCGGATATATATCATTGGTATTGAAGTTTCAAAGGGTATTATGTCTGTCGAGGATAGAGTGTATATATATACTAATAAAGTTGTTGAAGAATGAATGGCTTCAAGACCCGGTGGAAAGGTTATCTTTGGTTATATTATATAGAGAGTGTTACCTTGAAAATTATTCAATACATCCCTTAGAATAAATTCTTCAAAACGGTTCTTTTGAATTATATTTTTCTTCTATTACAATGAAATAACTAATATTTTTACATAGTGTTTATAATGCATTTGTAAGAACATCTAACAATAAATAGTGTTTATATAAACACGACTAAACATGTGGTCGGAATAAATTATTTTTAATTTATATAGTAGGTATATATATATATATATATATATATATCTGACGATGTGAAAGAATTTTGGTGTCTACATACACATACACTGTGTAATATATATATATATTGTTCCTCGTAGATTTATACAAAACAAATACAAATACAAATACAAATTGAATTATAAATCATTATTATAATTCATTTTTGTGCAACTATAATTTCATAACGAAACGAATAAAATATTAGCAATAATAAAAATAAAAATATTATGAAAAAACGGTACGTTTTATGCAATTAAAAATAAGTTTAACGGTGTCTACTGGATTATTTTATAAGCTTTTTAAAAATAATTATGATGAATAAGTACACGACTACGTATAATTGCAAATGGAAAATATTATTTTATACCTAGGTAAAAATATTAATAACATTTGCACTGTGTAAACTTAAATAAATATATTTTCTGTAATTCTTAAAACAATTATTAATTAGCAAATAATTTACTTAACGTAATTTTTTGTTTTCAAAATAAAAAAAAAGGTTTCTTTTCATTTATTTTAGTCAAATATAATATTTCCATAATGAGAAAACAGTCAAGTAAAATATTAATCATTAATTAATTGTATAAAACGCAGTGTAACCATTTGACCATCCATCGTGTCAATTATCGACGTTAAAAGTAATTTGGTTGAGAAATAACGGGTGCTATCGATCAATTAATTTTAGTTTTCAAAAGTAAACAATATGAAAATATATAATAGAATCGTATATATTTGTACATAAAAGGCTACATCGTTTAATTTAAATCCGCAGGTTTTGAAGTATTATGTTTAAAGGGTTGAATCGATTTTTTTTTAAACATTTTATTTATTTTTTCACTCCTCTACTTCTTTTTAAAAACGTTATTAAATAATTTAATGGTTTCCTATAATAATATAAAAAACAACTCTCCTTGTTTCAAATTTCAAAAAGTTTCACCGTATAAGCGTGAAATATAAACGAAACTGTCATAAAAAAATATTAAAATATTAAAGTTACTTGGGATACGATAGGTTTAGTTTGAAGAACGTCTTCAAGAGAGAACAAAAAGTTATTGTTTGTTTTATTTTTATCACCGTACATTTTATTATTATAAAATTAATTAAACGGTATTCATTTTGTCAGAATACTTTGCATATAAGTTATATGATATAACTTATATACGTATATTACAAAATGCATATGGTAAAAATCGAAATACTTCAGGCAATTTTTGATTGCATAAGACATATAACTTCTCTCGTTCTCTAATTGTTTTTTATACACTGATAATATATGATATATTATAATTAATAAAATAAAAAAAATATAAAATTTAGGATTCAGATGTTTGTATTGGGTTAAGTCGTTTAAGGTTCTATACAAAATACGCGTTGAAGAACATAAATAATAAAATATACCTACGAGTCGTAATGATCTCTTTTTTCATATTAAATAGTTTTAATTAGTCAATAGACAACAGCTTTTTAAACGTGTATTAAATATTTTGCTATATTTAAAATGTGTATTTTATGATACTTTTTTTAAAATAAATGCCTATTAAAATACGTACCTTATCAGACTTTTATTTTTTATTATATTGTAACGCATCGCCAGTATTATTATTATGTTATATTATATTATGAAATATTCCATATCTACGTAGTAGGTAATATCACTAAATATGCTAGTTTACATAATATTAATTTAAAAAAAACGTAGAAAACTCCATCAAATATGTTCATTGGAAAACCGCCCGGGAAAGTTTATTTTTATGTGGAGACACGAGTATATATATATATATATATGGGTAATTAACATATTAATAATACAATAATAATATATATATTATATAGCTAGTCTACCAAATGTAATAGATTGTTATAAACAACATTCAAATCATTACATTCAATTCGTCATCATAACTACTTGTTTTTCCATTAATATATTCCCTTATCGCACAAAGATTCGTTTTTAATATGTTAAACTTCACAGAAGTAATAAAAATCAAATTTAAAATATAGATTAATTGTATTATTTGAAATTATAATAAATTGTATTTAGTTATTATAAATATTATAAACTTCAAATAGGTATTATCAATTATTTTATTTTTATCAATAATCCGTAATGCGTGATAAATTTAGATATATAAACAATATTGTTTAAGAAACAGCAGTGCAATTTCAACTCTACATTTAAATTTAATCTACAAAAAGAGAAGATACTTTTTTTTAATATAACTAATGATGATTTATATTCCGAAATATCTAAATAATATGTATATGAGTATGTAAAAAAAACGCAAAGAATTGCATAATTTTCCAAAACTCGACCATAATATTTATAATTTAAAAGCAAACATTTTTTTTTTTTTAGAAAATTAACCGGTATATATGATCAAGATATATTTGACAAGTTATACGTGTATTCTATCTCAATATATCAAATACCAAATATCATGACATGACCTTTTATCGACGACCCAAAGTGGTTATAAAATTGGGTGCTAATTATGTTGTTAAATCATGTTGTTTTTAATTTTCAGGATAATAATTACAAATATAATACTCCGTATTTCCCCGAATGAATAATTTTAAGGTATTGCTTCAAGAAGTGATTTTCAAACATTTCAAACTAAATATTCTATTGAACAATGTCTACTGTAACTGCGAACGATAAACTTTTGTTGTTCGACTTCGACTTCCATAACTTTATCGATTCGTTTTTTTTTTTTTTTTTTGTTTTTTTTATCGAAAAAGTACTAACATACCATACACAGCATATAATACATTGTTCTGAATATATAGGTACGATTGTCTCATTATTGTTATTGAATTTAACAAAAGGGTAACGGCTTTTATATATTTTCATTGATAAGACATACATATGTAGTATGTACGTATGTACATTGTACACTTGTTATTTTTTTTTCAAGAGGAAGAATAATTCACATTAAATTGATTACTACATTTCTTGAATAAATGGGATGGATGGGCGTTTTCACAAGCGAATATACAAAACATTATTTATTTTCTGTCACAAAAATCCTTTGCAAAGCATAAGAAATACATCCGTCCCAAATACCACACATCCACTTAAAGTATATAATGTAAGCGTACATACCATGTATACTATGTATGTAGTAATATAGGTACTAGTAGTTTAAAGTGAGTATTCAACACCATCTCTTATGCTGTCGTCTTTTACAAAAATCAAATTACACATGTCTAGGAAGACTGAAAATCATCTCACGAAAATGTTCTTTAAGCAAAACAAAATATTATGTTATTATTATATTGTGACCTTCACTTGCGAAAGAGAAAAATAAATCCCCACTAACTCAAGAGTAGAGGTCGTCATCATTTTGACGAGTTTGGTGCACCGTATTCAATGTTTGTAAAGTCCGACAGATAGGAAGTTATAGGGCCCTTCCCTTATATATACATATAATGGTCAAGACGACAACGAAGATGACGAGTGGTGGACTAGCGATGAATCATTTGAAACGATGATTGTGAGGTATTGGGGTTGATATGGGTTGATCATTGTGGGGAAGCAAGAACTGTTCGAGTGAATAAAAAGAAAGCGAAAACGACGAATGGGGTTGAATATAACGAGACCCGTTATTTTATATACGTATTATATTATGTAAGGTCTGACCGCGTCACATGTATGTGTACCGAACCGCTTGTCGTACTCGTTGCCGCAAGAGAACTCAGCGCCAGTGATATTAGGAAAACTATTAAATATGTTTTAAGTGTGAAATTGTGATAATTTCGTATAAATATTTATACATGCAGTTTCACGAGTACGTTTGCCTCAATTTATTTAAAATACGATTTTTGGAATTTTAAATACATACAATATTATATACTTATTATTTATAAAGACTTATATTTTCAAATACTTAGTTTTATGTGGAAATACAAATGTTTTCAAATATGAACCATGATTTAAACAGAAATATCAAACACAAGTATTCAAACAGATGCAAAATTCAAGTATAAAATGGCAGCGAATATTATGCTTTAATTACCCTATAGTAAAAATATATTTACAAAAGCTATATTATAACATATAAAATAATTTGTTATAAACGTTTCCACATTACCATCGGTAACAATTATAATCCTTACTGATGAAAATCGTGGATCCATCACCTATATAATATAGGTAAACAAACAACTGAAAAACGATATAGAATATAGATTATAAAATAAAAATCTAATTGTTTTCGATTATATTTTTTAACGCTTGGACGGCAGTTAAATATCTTTTAAGTGCACTTTTCTTGATGTTGCTAAAACAGAAGCATTTTATTAAGAAAACTAACGTACGCAAGGCATAGGCGAACCTTTGATTCTATTATACTATGACTCACAATCTCGTTAATTGAAATATTCGGTTGACCGATTTCTCACTATATAATATATATATACATGTATATAAAACATATAAAGAGATAAAAATTGAGGCGCTTAATATTTTCTTTTATTTTTTTATTCGATGAGATTTTGAACAGTGCAGCAATGCAGCGGAAAGGCCGAGTTTGAAATAGAAAAATACACTGTATAGTTACCGGGTTTTTATTTTTTTGTTTCCCCTTCGCTGCGCTTCGTTGCATTCGAGTTTGGAGAATGAAAATGTTCGAAGGCTTAAAAAAGGGGGGTAAAAAAGAATTAGTGGCCTTTCAAATCGCTTTCCATTCCTCCTATATATATATATATATCGACGGGAGACGTCGAAAACGTTCCGAGAGATTAAGTCGGTGAATCGAAAGACCCTTTTCGACCGTCGTCGGTCACCACTCACAACACCCGAGAGAGATTTCTGTGCACATCACGGTTAAATACACGCTAATCTCAAATGTCCCGCTTAACACATAACAATTAACTCGGGTCAAATAATTACATCAAATGACATTTTTTTTATTTTTCAGTCGTTATTGATTTCGAACGACATTCTTTCATGACCAAAATCCGAGTATACACATTTTTACGTATAAATTATATAAAAAAATAGCCTCTTCATGTTTAAAGTTCTTATTTCTTACGAATGTTTTTTTGTGTTTTCCTTTTTATAGAAGAACACACGTCAGAATTTACAAATAAGAAACAAACGATAAATCTTCCGGAATATTAAAAACATGACTTGACGTATGATACATTAAAAAGTCAGTTTTCAGACGTAAAAAAAACAGTTTGCATTAAAACATATTTTTAGTATTGTGTATTATTATTACTCCTTACCATTTGTAAATAAATATACTTTTTTAAGACAAAATATGATGGTGTATAAACATAATCGTATTACATTAGTTTATTTTTTACATAAAATCGCACTGAACGTACCTATACTTTAGAGATATTAAAATAGATTATTTTTATTCGTGAATTTACGGATGAGTGTAATACATATCTTAATTCATGATATATATATTAGATTTTACGGTATAATTTTATAACAAGACACTGATAAATTAAGTATAACTAAATAAAAAGATTCACGTATATTTTTGTAACTACCTGTATATCATACTGTCAAAAATATAGTCATAATAACAACAAAATGTATTGTTTTATTTTGAAACCGATTTTTTTTTTTAACTAGGGCAACGGTCATAGAGATTTAATGGGGTTTAAAAGAAGAGCAAGATTTTTTTTAGAATTATCCCATGTGTAAAATTGCCATTGCGGCAATCATCTCAAGAATATCAATTTTTGGCACTGCACTTTATCCTTCTTTTCATAATATTCCGTATTCTTATTTTTCAGAATAAACAAATGCGATTTTAATGCGACAAGCGGTTTTTTCATATAAGGAATGAAATAAAAATCCGTCATCCTGTGCACCATTATATACCAATCTATATTATATTAAAACACGGAATTCTCCTCTCAAAAAATAAAGAAGAAAAAACACATTTATAACATTCAAAAAACATTGTATTGCTTTTACCTTTCTCGTCAATGTGAGTAACTTAATAATAAAATAAAATATCGAATAATATATTATGAATTGCAAGCTATGAAATAAAATTTATTTCGAGACCACAAGGAAGCAACCAAATTTTGAAATATTAATCAAGTTTTATTCAAATTAATTCACTAAAAATAAAAATTGTAATATGAATAATATTATTGTTTACCCCACAGATAAAAAAAAATTAATTTTGAATTATTCAAAACATTTGAATTTAAGTATTTTTAAATTGTTATAAGCTAATAAGAATTATAATAAATAAAATATCATAGTATAAATATTTCTGGAAATCTGTGCGGAAAATAACAATTATATTTTTTTAAATTTTACAACGCTTTTTTTGTACGTGTATGAAAATATTTAAATATTTAAGTTAAATAGATATAATGCTTTAAAACCATAAATACTTAGTCCGAAGTTAATTATGTAAGATTATAGATTTGTTTTCATCAACATTTTGTCTTTTTAGAAATTTATTACGACATGTATACCTACAATTTGACCACCAATTATTTTAATTCAGTTAATCATCTCTCTTTAAACGTATTTTTAAAACAAAAAGTATAACGTAGAATAAAAAAAAAAGCTGGGAAAACGGTAACTGTACAGTATAGGTTTCAAATGTACCTTGTCATTGAATTGGTCATTGAAATGGATGTGTTGAATTCGAATTCGATGATAAATCATAGGGTATGAAAAAAAAAGCAAAAGAGATTTGGTGGATGAGGGTCTTATTTATAATAATGACGTAAGAATAGAATCGTGTAAAGGTTATATTTGTGCAAATTATTTTCCTTTTGTCTTTTAATTGTAAATGTAATATTCTTATAAAAATAAGTATAACAGTAGACGAAAACACTGTTTTTAAGTATGTATCGTATAAAAGTAAAAAATAATAATAATAAATTATGTATATATATATATATATATATATATATATATATATATATCTTATATTATAAAACGATATCACAAACCATCAGCGAAACTATCATTTACCGAGATACTACCGAGAGGGTTCTCGCGAAATGGACACGAATAATACAATAACGATAATGTCAATCAACGCTTGTGGCGGCAAATAAATGACAACGCGAGTGTTGAAAATTCATTTATTTAACAGAGGCAACGGTGGGGGGGTCGGCGTCATCCGATCGAGGAAACTATATAATATTAATATATTATACAATACGATTCACATAGTATATAATCCTTTTGTTATGCATTGATTTAAACTGTAATGTATGCATTTACGTAGACCAATTTTTCAAAAAAAAGTCAGGTAGATATTTTTATTTAGGCATTATAATAGGTACTTAATTTTGACTTTAGATAAATTAAGTAAACGCGCTATTTTATATAGGTTTAAAAGATATATAGGTAAGAGCGTTATGCATCAAACATAAAATATATGTAATGTTTTTGCAGTCTAACTAAGTTGTATTATCTATATTCAGACAATTTTAATAAATTATAAAAAGCTTATAAATCAATTGATAGGGATTTCAATAATTTTCCTAACACCTCAATAATTTAGGTGATTTAAAAATCCTTGGCACACTCGATGAAATGCCCTTTATTTACGTATTTTCAACAGGAAACATCAAGTCATATATAAGTCAATCTGTGAAATATTCAGTACATAATTATTATAATTACTAAGTATTTATAAAATATCAGTTAGTAGCACTAGTAAATATCCATAACTGCCACTCGATTGGTGTTTGTTTTACGTTTGGTAGTAACATCACCCGGCGAGGTGGCGGGCTGAGGAAAAAGAATTCGTGGAACATAAAATATTATGCATCTCCACCTGTATAGATAGGTACCTGTCTACTACACGGACGAACGATATTAAATATCCATCGCGTAAATAAATATTGTTCGAATAGTGATTTATACACGGATTGCAGATAAAAACGTCGCTCCGGAACGTGCAAGGGTAATTTTAAGCGTTTGCGTTGATAATAATAATACTACATCCGCCGGAGCGAGGTCGGGTAAATTTTTGCCACATGGCCTCATTGGTGAGAGGGGAGGGGGTCAGGTGGCAAAGCAACAAAACATGAAATGAATGATGGTCGTTTTCACGCGTTGGCTGGACTATTTTGTCCATCTATCAACTGAGCACACACCGAAGTACATTTGTGTTGTATTATTATGGCTTTTATACGAGAATTTTTTCAATTGTTGATTGCGGCCAGGGGTGATCGTCTCGATATGGAAAATCTACTAGTATTGGTTGTTTGTGCCGGATGTAGGTATAAATAATAATAATAATAAAAAAAAAAAACGTACTCTGGATCGGATGTATCAGGAAAATAAATCGGCTAGGTATCGTATAACGCACAGCTTTACCCCCCGATGACACCGGCAGGCGGTTATATGAAATCGCCACAGGTACAATACGCGTATTTTAAACCGATATTTTTGTTTTCACCATAGAATTATTTTGACGAATAAAACAAGTGTTTTTTTATGTTAATAGGTGTAGTAAAATTAGTTAAGATGTCATGAGTATACGAATATACGGCTATACATAATATATTATATACTTATCGTTTTCATAAATTATTTGATTCTCCTTTTCTTGGCAGTATATCGACAACGTTGTTTGAATATAATTGTTTTAACAGCGTCGAATAAATCACACTGTCAAATGTGGCTGTCAAAGAAAACCAAAATTTCTCATTTCAAATAACTCAAAATGAACGTTTTGGCAGCGATATTTCAATGCAGTTTTTATAATACGTAATACCTTAATAATAAAGATACATTGATATTCAGTAAGAAAATACGTATGATAAATTTAAATATTTTTACATATTATACTTAATTGTTTGAAATTCTGATTATGCGAACTTATTTTGGTACCTATATATATTACGTATTATTTAATATTTAATATGTAATATATAATATATATTTATTTATTAAGGTCCCTTGTATATTATTATATTAGTCATTTTAGAATCAGAAAATCCTAAGATAAAATGTGTTAGTGAGAAACAATATATATTTAATTGGTTGAACGAAGAATTTCTGTTATATACTTCATGTAGATATACAAAAATAGTTGGAATATTTATCACAGCACAATGGAATTGTAGGGAAAAAAAAATCTATAAATTAAGAAACACGAATAAATATGATAAACTAACAGATATAAAGTCAATTCGATCAGATAAGTATAGTGCGTATATAACATATGTAAATAGAACAATTGCTTGCTATGTTTACATACAGTAAAATAAATAAATAGGTAAATGTATATATTTATTTGAATTAAATATTACAGTTTCAGTGATACAGAACGTTTAAGATTATTCGGACAGTAAATATGTGCATTTGTTCTAGAGTTGATTATTTTTAGTGTAATTTATTAATGTGTGAATTAACTTAAGTAATTGTTTTAAATACACCAATTAAGAATAGAAGTATAGGAAAATACTCATTATAGTTAAATCATTTTCATACTTAGTCGACTAGTTGCAATGTATTACCAAATTTTATATCCGACGTTTCTTATATTAAGATAATATTTGCTATTCAGTTTTAAGGATCTTTAGTTTATAAGTGCATAGTACTATAGGCTATAGCTTTGGAAACTTAGATCTCAAACAATAGTCTTACAACGGAATGACAAATATAGGAAATTACCTGAGGGTTTATTTTACTGCTAATAATATTGTAGGTCCGATTGATTAAATTTTTTACCAATCGAAACGGGGCCATATGAAAGAGAGCCAAGAAAAGTACGGGTAAAGCACACCTTTAATCTTTTAGCAGGTCATTTTTCAGTACCTACTCTTCTTTTCTATGGCTTGTCAGTCTAGAGACTACTTTATTATTCTCTCATACACCCGCAATCCATCGTTTTTCTTTTCCTAATTGTTCTCCATAAATTTACACATGGTCCACACATCTATGTGTAAATGGATAGTGCATAGAAACTTTTTTTTCACATTGCTCGGATCAATAACTTAGAATATACTAAAACATATATATAAATGAAGTCTATACGACATGGGTTTTTGATAATTCATTATAAAATCATTTTTATATTATTAGAATACAGTTAATTATAAATTAAAATTAACTATAGTTTAAATTAAAATGAAATATATTTATATTTTAATAAACAAAATGTAAATATTTCATAATAATATAAGTAGTTAATTTCGTGTTTTATTCAAATATTTAAAAAAAAATATCGATATCCACCGATTAAACTTCAGAGACTATGACATGTAAAGAATTTATATACATTTAAATTTTATGTTGAAAAGTAGATAATAAGTAAAAATGAAAAAACTACACGTATATAGGTACAATAGCATAGTATGGACAATAAGAGGACGGTCATATAAGTATGACAAGTTTGGACAATTTGTATAAATAGTATGATTGTAGTAAAGCGATAAGCTATTGAACAGAACTTTTGTGCTACTGAAAAATAGATAAACGATAGGTTGATCGACATCTCGGTAGTATAAAGGGAATTTAAAAAAAAAAAAGGATGCGAAGTAGAACACAAAACAGGATATTGTATGGTTTTTTTGTATATTTTATTTTGAAGGGCGCTTTTGGCCAAAATTTAAATGACACTCGGTAAAACGAAGCCCATTAATCATTGGAAAAGGTGCTCTCACCTGTCGACCGGCAAACAATTCAATGGAAAGAGTATCGCTAATGGGATCTTTTTTTTTTGCGAAAGTGTTTAAAAAAAAAAAAAAAAACAAAGACCGACGATTATTTTTCACATTAAGCCTTTTGGAGAGAGCAACAAATGGTACAAGAACGTTTACGATAAATATTCTAAACGAAAAGCATAAGTTTATATTTTAAAATTCGACAACATTGTGGGCAAATACAAATATAATACAATGCAATACATTTTATGAAATTAATATAGATTAAATTATTTAAGAAACCAATCTAACGAAAAACATAAAACATTTTAACTGTAAAGATAAAAAAAATATATATATGAAATACTTAATAACAAATAATTTATGTAGAACTTAAAAGTTAAATGGCGTATTAATAACTATTAAGCTGATGCTGATCTCTGATAGGTATATAACACAATGACAAGCAAATTAGTTAATAATTTTTAAATTGAAACACATATAAACAATTACATTTTATTTTAATAGCAATAATTAATATTTTTTTTTTAACAAATTAAATCAGTATTCAAATAAATTATGCACAGAGGCGTGAAGAATACAGATAAATGATTTTGGTTAAATTAATTTAAGTGAATAACAGTGTGCTTGGAATAAGAATTAGTCGTTCGAGTAACTTGTTGTTTATACAATAACATGCAATTCATTTTTTCATTATTTAAACAAATATAGTTTTACTGAAATATACTAATAGCTAAAATGATTTAAGTTTAGTACTTTAAACCTTAATATTTATTCTATAGCTAATAACGACGACCATTGATAATAAAATATACGTTTAACATATTTTATTTAAATGCACAATTTATTTTTGAATATACGCTGATGGGTTCTTATGAAAATGTTTAAAATTAAACGATACTTATTACGAATAGGCAAATAAGTATTATGATATGATAAATGTGTAACTACAAGCTACAGCATATAATATTTCCATAAAAGTAAAAAAAAATTGGGTTGAATATTTTATTTGAAGTCTGCACGGATATTTTAATATTTTAATCAGCATTCCCTGCGACTGACAGTGACCCCAAAGATCTATAAGGGATAGCCACTGTTTCTGTTACTAAAACTCAGGTTTTAATCAAAACTCCGCGATTTTTCTTTCTCACTCGTCTTTACAAAATATTCTTAATAACTCTTTGTCGGATCGATTTAATTACGGTCGAGGTCTTTGAAGTAAAATATTAACTTTCGAGCCACTATAAAAGTAATCAATAACTTAAAAGAATTGTATAAAAGCGTAAAAAATGATTATTATTTAATCAATATAATAGCTATAATAGGTATAGTTATTAACGCCTAACGGTATTTACTCGAATCATAATTGTCTTCAAACAATCTGCAGTCTTAAATAATAAAAGATCGTACAAGTATAATTGCAATCAATTCTCATTTTTGGCGATGTCGCCGGTAGAGCAAAAACCCAATTCCGCACGATTACGTTTAAATCTCTAAAAATACGATGGACGACTTACATAGGCGTCATGGGAAGTATGGGCATGAAAATATCGTTCGAATGCAGGGTGGCAAAGTTAAGAGGTATTACGTTGATAAGCAATCAAGTGTAGAGAGAACATGAAAGTTGGCAAAATGCCAAGCCATTACTTCTCGGGAGGTAAAATACGTAGCCTGAATCATTTGTATGACACAAAAGGAAACGAGAGAAAAAAGTAAGAGAGAATAGATAACTGTTTTTTCTCCATTTTCTTTTGCGGAATAGCGCCAACTGTGCTGTGTACGGCGAATTAAGAACAGAGGTGTGGTACTTTGTTGTGATCCTTTTCTCGTTTAGACATAATTATTAACCGAGGTTGAAAAAAAACTAGACGATAATTGTGGTCAGGCGACTGTTAATCTTTTTTTTTTAATTGAATGTGTTTTAAGTAATTAATAGGACAGTGTAGTATATTAGATACCTATGAAAAAAAAAATCATGAATAATTGAAAGAACTGAACATTTTATTCAAAAATTAATGGTAATAGACTATCACTATTCAACGGTATTTAATCATAAAAATAAAATTACTATAAATATATTACAATTTAATACAAGTAGTATATTATTTTTAAAGTGATATTTTAAATTTTTTTTAATTTAGAAATGTATTTCTATTATAAATATATACATATACATATATATAAAACTATTTTATAATATACAATGATATTAATGATATTACAAATAACTATTTAAATTATTTGTTATTGTAGTCTGTAAACTAGTAAATTAAATACTAATGATTAGTGTACGTTGATTTATAAATAAATATGTAAGATATTGTTACTACATTTTATAAAAATTAAAGATCCATTTCCCCCATGATAGATTCTAATATAACAAAAAAGCTACCATATTCTTTCAGCATGATTTAATTTCGAATTTTATTTTTAGCTAAATTTAGGTACACAAAATCGAATTTTTTGAAAAGTTTTAAACATGTCAAGTCAGGTGAATTATTGTGCACCAATTACTCACAACCAAGAATCTAAATTTACAACGTTAAAAAAATGTCACAAAAGAGCTTTATTCCTTTATTTTAGTTTGCTAAATAATATCAATTTTGTGTAGAAATACTACGCAATGAAAAATGAAAACTCTTAGCGATATCTTTAGCAAATGAAATATGCGTCCCAAGAGGTCTTGTCGGGTATTAATCCCAGCTAATGAAAAAAAGCTATTGCTTCGGTTAAATAAGAAGCACGGTAGTCTACAAAAACTTTTATACACAGCTGGTTTAATTTCTTACGAGTTTAGCCTTTAGACCAGACCAGACCATTATTTACTTTTGAAGACGCGCACATCATATTATCGACGACGTGATCGTGGTTTTTAGTGGTAGTTCATTTAAGTATTTGAAGTAAGTATATATTCTTAAAATAATCTTAGTATGCATAAAATGGTTAAACTAAGTTTTGGTTCATTATACAACATAGTTTAATTTTCTCATAAATAGTTTAGAAATGAAAAACATTTTATGTCTTACCGTTATATAATTTATAACGTGTTCGTTACGGTAAATCATTAATTACTAACATTAATTTACTTTAATATATACTTATAGTAATTTCGATTTAGAAATATTAATTGGGACTTTTAAAAGGAACGCAAATAAACAGTTTGGATCGTGATGAATTATCCAATACATTGTAGAAAATTAAAACAGCTAACAATAATAAAATCAAATAGGAACAGCTTAAGCATAATATGATAAAATAACATACACTTGTTGATAAAATAATATAAAGTTGCAAACATTCGATTTGAGGTTTCGATATAAATCGTTTGAGTAATTCATACCAGTTATAAGCATTGTATACAAGGTTTATCGGTAAACATTTATCGCTTGATATTATTCTACTCGCAGTAAACCCATTAAAATCAGCAATGAGTGAAAATAATTTCAAATACACAATTGCATAAGTTAGTAGAAAATTGAATTGTTCTAATGATCACTTTCCATTAATAAACATACGAGGTTAAAAGCCAAACAAAAAGCTTAAATAAATATTTGTTGAATTTTAAATCGCATTTAATAAACTAAAGTTTTACATATTTTCAAACCAGGACAATGATTTAATGAAAATAGTAATTCTAGTATTACCTCTTTCTTACCTAATTGTAAAGTGGTAAATTTTGGTCCAGCAGAATCAACCTTATTTCATTATAACTTTAGTAATAAAGTGAATTGACATATCGATATTCAAACTTTAAGTTAAGAACGCGTGTTGGTACATTTACTTTTTTTGTACGATATTTCCTATTTTTAATATATTAATTTTATTAATTTTATATTATTTTTAATATAATATTTAGCATTGTTTATCATATCTATAGAATATATGATTTGTATAATAACTCCATAGTTATAACTTAATAGTAACCGTTATATATATATATATTAAGTATCTCATAAAAAATGTTTAAATACCTTCACTGTCGATTGAGAAGTAACCTAAACCATCACCGTCTACAATTGAATAACCAACTCTTGACACATCTCCAGGAGGATCTGCATCCGTTGCACTGACTGTGGTCACTAGAGTTCCGGGTGGTTCATTTTCGTCAACGAATGCAGTTGCATAAAAACTGCCAAACTCAGGTGCGAATATGTTTTCGTTTACATCCACAATTTCTATTGTTAGACAAGTTTCTGATGATAAAAAAGGCATACCCCCATCTGCAGCTCTCACAATTAGTGTGTGTATTTGTCTTTGTTCAAAATCTAATTCACTAGTTGTTCGGACAGTTCCAGAAATGGAATCGATTTCGAACATTTTGTCATCCACTTCTGATGAAGAATCTGATTCCAATGAATACGACACTATTCCACCTGTACCAAGATCAGGATCAACTGCAGTCACGATTGCGACGACACTACCGATTGGCAAATCTTCCAAAGCCTTGACAGTGTAATTTTGTACGAGAAATTCTGGCGCATTGTCATTCACATCGTCAACAATAATGCGTATCAAAGCTTCTGTATGTAATGTCCATGGTTCAGGAGCACAGTCTGAGACGGTTACTTTCAGTTCGTATAGTTCTTGACGTTCTCGATCCAAGCGTCCAGATACATATAGATTGCCTGAAGTTTTGTCAACCGAAAAGTGAGTTGTATCCGTGGTCAATGTATAAACTATTCTACCGTTTTCTCCTTGATCAGGGTCTTGTGCATTTATTTTGAATATTACAGTCCCGTTTCGAGCATTTTCACTTACCCGAAAACTAGAAACTCTTTTATCAACTTTGGGTGCATTGTCATTGACGTCTAGAATTACAACTTTCAATAATTTCCACGTTGTATGTTGGTGTTTGCCGAGATCAGATACTGTAACGTTTAAAACATATTCATCTCTTGTTTCTCGATCAAGATATCCAACTACATTTAAATCACCGGTTTCTGGATCGATTCTGAACAAGGAATCATCGTCACCATCAGAGATACCATATACTAATTTTCCGTTGTAACCTAGATCTCTATCTCTGGCACGAATTGCTAGAATTGTATAGCCTAATGGCACAGACTCATTTACTTGTACAGCATTAGGAAAATTCACCAACTCAGGCTTATGTACATTTTCTCCATACCTGCTTGGCATCATAGCAAAATCATCGTCTTCACCAATATTGTTCTTTTTTGCGGTTTCGATGGCTTCATTTAATCGCCGAAGTACTCCCGTTTCTCGACACTCTATATTGATTGAATCATCAGCAGCTTGTGTTTTTTTCGCATTTACTAATGTAATATGTAAGCTTGTTAAGTCTGAATAATGTGAACCGTCAGTGGCAGTGATTTTAACATTACGTTCTTCCATACCTATGTCAGAAAGGTCACAAGTTACTGAAAGAACGCCAGATGAAGAATCGATGGAAAAACAATTGTCTTCATTTCCTGATTCAACCCGATAGCTTATAAAATTACCATCATCAAAATCTACAGCAGACATAGTCATAATTTCTTTACCTATGACAGTAAATCTAGGAACTTGTATTTTACAGTCAATTTTTTCAAACTGGGGTCTATTGTCATTTACATCTTTCAATTTTATCACTAACTTCATTTCAGTTTGTCTCCTATATGGATATCCCCAATCCGATGCTCTGATATGAAGTACATATTCCCTTCGCATAGTTTCAAAATCTAGAAGATGCGTTGTTTTGATGAGGCCAGTGAAATGATCAATATCGAAAGGTACTGGTTTTAAATTTGCAATACTATAAGATATATAACCATTTTCACCTGAATCTTTATCACGTGCACTTATTTTTACAACAGATGAGCCGGCAGGTTCATTTTCATTGATGGATACTTCCATAAAATACTTTTCAAACAGAGGATCATTGTCGTTAGCATCAACAACAAATATTTTTACTTTAGCAGCAGATTGTTTTCTACTTCCAGCGTTTCCTTGATCTATCGCACTGACAGTAAGAGTATAAGATGATCTATGTTCAGCATCTAAAACTACAGCCGTGTAAAGCATACCGGTTCGTTTGTTTATTCGAAACTCACCACCTTCATTACCACCGACAATTTCTAATGACACCTGCGCATTTTTACCTTCATCTTTATCACTTACTTTTAGTTTAATGACGGGCGAATTAATTGGCGCGGTTTCAGCAATATTTACTTCATATAATTCACGTTCAAACACTGGAGCATTATCGTTAACGTCAGCGAGCTCTATCTGAATCGATGTATAAGTATCTCTTTCAGGCGTTCCAGAATCAACTGCTCTAAGAGATAGATTATATCCCTTTGGAGCCGTTTCCCTATCTAACATATTGAGGACTACAATATTATATTCACCACTATGCCCAGTTTCTTTAATTCTGAAATGGCCATCAGGATCACCATCAACAATTTCTAAGCTTCGTATAATACCATTTACACCTGAATCTCTATCTGTGACTTTGATGATAGCGTATATGTCACAGTTAGATTCCTCAACTACGTGAGGTAAATGTTGTATTTCAATTTCGGGTTTATATATATTGACTTGTTGGATGTTGAATTTTACTTTTGCAGTACTTGGTTTAGAACGCCCTCGAATGCCACGATCCCGAGCTTCAACAATAAAATCGTACGATCTTCTGTCTTCAAATTTTAACGATCTGGTAATTGTTATGACACCAGTCCTTGGATGCATAGCAAACTGATTGGTTTTTTCCTTAAAACTATAGTATATTTCACCATTCATTCCAATGTCAGCATCTTCGGCTGAAACTTTTAGAACACTAGAATGGAGTGGCGTATCTTCTGGTATAGTTTCTTCATATACAACTGGATAGAATAAGGGACTTAGGTCATTGGTATCAAGAACTGATACAACTAAAGTAGCATGAAGTTCTAACGAAACACTATTTTTTTTTTTATCTTTTGACTTGTCGGTAGAAGTTGTAACTGTAGCTTTGACTTCTAAGACATATTCATCTTGCCGTTCTCTGTTTAGAACATCGTAATCAGTCTTCGTTCGGACTAAAAGGAACCAAAAATTGCCGATCTTTTTTTCTTCAGCCTTGAAGAATTTGATTTTTTGTTGAGATGCTATTTTATAACGTATGATAACGTCTTCATCTGAACAATATATACCCATTTTTTCTTCCGTCCGGACATACGTTTTGATAAGCGCATTTTCTGGTATCGTTGCATTGTAATGCTCTCTGGTAAAACGTAAATCGGCCAGACTTCCATTTTTTAAAGTGGTGAAACAGCTTGATACCAGAAATAATAAAACTAATATCAGAGGCTTAATAAACAGTGCTTTGAAGCCTGGTTCCATGGTAGTTACTCACGGGACGTTCTTGTCATCTTGTCAGCTTGACTTGTTTTGACATTCTGCACATTTTCCTGAAATCAAATTTTATATTAGAATAATATATTAAAAACATGAATATAAAAATTAACAACAAAATATTTATATCATAGAAATTAAATAAATAATATTTTAAACTATAGATATTTAATTTTGTTGTATAAACTATAACATTAAAATATTAATCAACTATAGATGCATGAAAAGTTTGTGATATATGCTGGAAGAGTTACACTTTCCGGAGAGGCAATAACAAATTGTGTTGACCCTATGACCCTATTACACTGGGACAAAGCCAATGAACAATAAAAACTACGAAAACATTAAGATGGTAAAGAATGCACATCGTTACTAGAGTATTTCATCTGAGAAAAAATAAAGACAGACATAAACGAGTTCAAAAATTAATTTTAAAAACTATTATTTATATAAATTTACAAATAAAATAATATAAGAAAAAATAATGATATAAATCAAAACTTTTCTAAAAGACATTTTTTTAGAAAGAATAATTGTATTAATTAAATGTATACATTTCTTTATTCAACCTGAAACGAATAAATAAAAAAAATGTTAACAACCATAAGAGTTAATTTAGAGCCCAAGAAAGTTTTTTTTTCTTTTAGTGCAAAGAGACTACGAAATTGTATATTTCTATAAAATGGGGGTGCAAGTGCATCGAGTCCGCAACAGTAACACTGTTTACAATTATCTACGATTGTTCTGCCTGGGGACTTGAACAATAAACGTTTCTTCTGCACGTTAAGGATGGTGCATTGTATTTTAAAGACCAGATTGGAATTTTAAATATCATCGCTGGTTTCATTCAGGACCTCGTCATCAGGACTTATACAAAATATGTGTTTACCATATTGAAACGAAACCCAAAGTTAAGAGGGTTTTCAACATATTCGTACAATATATTTTTAAATACTTATATAAAACACAGTATATTAAGAAAATTTAAAGTACATCTATTACGTGTATATGCAAGGGCATTGTACGTGAGGGTTTATCCAATACAATAAACTTTACGTTTTTATGTAGCAACTAATAATAATAAATTCAATCTATAGAAGTATTAATTACGATCATATTATATTGAACAAATTATATAGCCAATAAATGCAATATTTCGACTTCCTATAATATCCGAGGTTATTTACAGTATCGTTCGATATAAAGATGGAATTTTTCGGTTGTTATTTCTACAATAAATATTTTACACAATAAATCAAATATAGAATACTATTATGCTTACAGAAAAAAAAAAAGAAATTTTTTTAGATAAATAAATGTTGAAATTAAAAAGACCTAATATTTTTATCTCATAAGCAATTTACTTTCAAAATTAAAATCAAGAAATTATGAATTAAAAATTGAATATACAAAATACTAGTGACAATTTGATTACAACTTATTCAAACTTTATTTTTGTAAAATTAATCATATAATAATCTTAAAAAGTGTTTTGTGTTGAACTTTTCCACTTTGTAACAGTTTTTGCTTAAAACTGTTAATGGATGAAAAAAATACGTTTCCATGTCTCTTCTCGCACGTTTTTATATTACATTATTATAATTTATGTGACTTGTTTCCTTCTTTCGACCTCATCACAACCGTACTATCCGGTCATAATAATATATCATTGTACTGGGAATGGGCCCCTAGTTACACCGAGTACCGGTCGAAAGAGAGAAACTTGCGCTTTTCATATTTCTCTACCTCTCTACCAGCCGATCTATCTTGTCCCTAACGCTACACACTGGAGAATAGCATCGTTTTTATGTACTTCACCAAGTCATTATTGGTATTTGTTTTTTTAAGTGGTAAAACACTTAAGTCTAAAACATACTAATCAAAGCACCATTACGCGTAGAATTATTTAATTGTAAACTACAATTGAGTTAAATAAATTCCACCGTAAATATTATTTTTAATAAAAATAATTATAGTACTAAAAAGAGCACTATGTCTTTAATGTCAATTGCCAAAAATGTCTATTATATTTATAAACTTATCTAATACTGACTTATATAATGTACATATAAATAGCAAGTACTTGAATTGCAATTGATAGATTTTAAGATAGAGAACCACAGTGACTGTTATTGAACCACGATGTTATATTAATCGAATAGAAACTACCTGCTCTAAATAATTCGATCAAGGAGATTGAACGTACGCTTAAGTGTATAATATATCTAACCAAATCCTTGTAAAATGTATTATAATATCAAAATATAAAGTAAGTATGTATCTACCTAATAATATTTCTTTAAATATTTTTAATTAATGTAATAAAATTAAATTTATAATAATATTATTGTTAATTATTAATCTAATATTATATTTAGTTTATTTTATAATATATTTAATAGTTTTTTTTTAACTTTCCTCGCTAAATATAGATTAAAAGTAATTTTACTTGAGTCTTTTGCATGTGTACCTGCGTGCAGTTTTTTTGAAGTTTTAAATTGATTAAAAATTTCAATGTAGCAATTTATAAATTTATTCTTATTAGGTACATATTAATGGTTCACAAAAAAATTATTAGAATATTATATATTTATACGTTGAATAAAAAATTGAGTTAATCAACAAGTTATTAAAAAAAAAAAAATATTGATTAAAATTAAAAACAATAATAATTATACAAATAATTTATACCATTGATATACTGTTGATGAAAATTTTAAGGAAATGTTGTTTACAATTACTTTCGGATGATATAAAAATATATAAGTCACGTCCAAACTTGATAACTACATGAACAACACTTTTGGATCAATTGTAAAACGATTCGCACACACTTTAGCTCAAGGTATAGTTTGCCCACCGTTAATCAGCTTTGAGCTTTATATATTGGTTTTGTTGTACACGCCACTCATTGTTCTATTGTTAATAATTTTCTCAGTATTACATTTAACTTTTTAAGTTTGAAACTTTTAAATCGGAAATCGAATCGTATAAAAATTAGAGACCAATGAACAAATAATTGATCTTTCAGATGAGTCAATTTACATACCTAATGTAAAAAAATTATAGTTGCTCAATAAATTAATAAAAAAGGTAGTGCTATATACACATACGAATAGTCTACATATTTTGGGACTTCTATTCGTAAAGAAATTATGTTTATGTCTGGAATAGATTTTTTGCCGTCTTTCGCAAAAGTAATTATATATATAATTTTTTTTTTTATTTCTATTTTATAATCTGAATAAAACGGAGTAATAATTGGTGGTAATACTTTAAGGATAGAACAATTTTAAGAGAATATATTTTTTTATTCGTATACTTATTATTATATATTATAAGTTACTATCAATTATACTATATAAAAATATAATTATGGAAAATACATTTTTGATTATACATTTTGACAATATGGAAGAAGGTACCTTATTATTCATGTAATTTAAAAAATTAAAAAGTTATATATTAAAGAACTTTTGGAACCATATTGAAAACTTGTACTGTAGCCAGATTTTTATTAATATTTACATTCAAATATGTTTTGTTGAGTTATAGTTTCCAAACTATGATGATAATTATATTTAAGGTAAATACGAAACTTAGTTTAATTAATGTTAAAATAAAATTTAAAAAAAATTAAAATTGATTTCATTTTAATACGTTTTTGGTCTAAGATAAATAT
This sequence comes from Rhopalosiphum padi, assembly GCF_020882245.1. Lineage (NCBI taxonomy): Eukaryota > Metazoa > Arthropoda > Insecta > Hemiptera > Aphididae > Rhopalosiphum > Rhopalosiphum padi. Next base: position 46,828,185 of record NC_083600.1, on the reverse strand, counting down.
ATACAATATGAACAATAAATATAATTGTTTTAGGTTCTATAATATACACTTAATTCACAATTAATTATTAAAACGTCTAAAGAAATTATAATTATCTACTATTAACGCCTTATAATAGTATAGATGTTAATTTAAGAATACAATATTAGATCAGCATTATTTACATGCACACAGAAAACGAATAGGTATATATCTTATAAACAGTATATTATTTTATTTATGAAGTTTAGTTTTATCATTGTTGCGTTTACTGTATCGGAAATTAATGCAAACGTAGCCCAGATTATGTATACCCATGAATAAATTTGTTTTTAGGCGTTCAGGAAAATGGATTAAAATTGCACATCGGAATGTTGAGCTAAATAATTGAGAGCAACGTTTCCGAAATTCGTTTAACCAACACGCAAACATATGTTTTTAAACAATTGGATTTACAAGATTGGGAATTTTGACTAAATACATTTAGTATCTGTTTTCCGTGTGTTATAATATATTATAATGTTTGTGTACGGAAATTTTGTTCAAATAATTTGCCAACTGGTTTATTATTACCATCGTAATATATGAGTCGGTATTATATTTTTCTGATAAAAATGATAAACGCGTGATTATTGGTTAATTGGTTTGAAGAAAATTCAAACTCTAAAACATAAAAGGTACATGTCTATAATATATATTATATATACATAATAGGGATTAAGAAACAAGGTATAGCGTGACACACTACTGAATAAACACGGAATATTAAATGTGAACGATATAAATATTAATGTATTATTAATAAAGTAAAACAATGAGTATGAATTATCAACTTTTTGATATTTATCCGTCACACACTTATATCATTAGAGCTACAACAATTGTTTTTTACAAAAGAAACATACTAACAAATTCTACTAATAACTAGTACTTAATATATTTCTGTTTCATGATTAACTTATAATGTGTAAGCTACCAAAATATTTAGGGTAAAACATACAAACAATTAATTGTAAAACGTCAATCAAATCGTAATATAAACAATAAACATGTATTATTAAATAAATATATATTTGTAGATGTCATAGTAAACAATAATATTTTTTTATAGTTAAAAAAAATTAAACTTGAGTACATAGGTAACAATAACTATTTACTTATTCAGTTAAGGAACAGTATTGATTGAGCATACATTTTAAGCCAAAACTATAAAAATTTAACTTGTTAGCTAATATTTTATAACCACAACTTCAATATTCCTGAAATTCAAAAAGTTTTAAAAAACATAAAAAATTAATAATTAAATGTAAAAAATATACAGAATTAACTGAGGAACTTGAAGAATTCTATGAGTTATGGCTTACAATGAACAAATTAAAAACTTGTACTTCAAATTTCTTAAGTTTGTAAGTACAGTTAACCAACAGTTATTTTATAAATCATAAAAATTAATTTTAAATAACTATAACTTATTTTATTTTAAGTATTATGAATCTATTGTTAAAATTTACTTACTTAGATTTTAGGTTAGAACTATCTATTAAAAATTATGATGTATAAAAAATAGAAATAATAATAAGTTAAAAACTGAATTTGCATATTCCATGTGTATCATTAGTTATCAGTATTAATATAATATCATACTAACATGCTGGTATAGCTATACATATACACCTAAATTATATTATGTAATAATAAAATAATGTATTTTTGAAACCTCCTCCACCCCCGGAAATTTTTTCTTGAAATAAGATTTTTATAATAATTTTATTACATAATATAACATATTAATTATACTCTAAACCCCCTCCCCCCTCACCAAATATTTTGATGGCTACGAACTTGAATGGAGTAGATATTAATACTAATAACCTATGCTATAACCCTATAATACTAACCTAATCTCACGGATAGTCTGATAAAATTACTAATATTTGGTTTGCATTAGTTCATACAAAAAATTCGCTAACTACAACCGTTTAGTGATGCATTGTAGATAATGGTTCCGATGTATAAGGTTTAGTTAGAAAAACGACGCAGAGCTACTCCCTTTACATTACGAATTGATAACATAATACATTATGATAACAATAAATAATAGGGATTAAGCAGGATTACAGAGAAAACAAGTAGAAATTGGTAACTTTCCATCACCTTGTAAGGACTCGCGAAAAAACTAAATAAAATAGTAACAATTATAAATAAATTAGTTCAAAAATTCCTATTAGTAAATTCTATATTATTTTGACATTTTATTCAAATTGAAATAAAGTTACAACTATATAAACGCTTAAAATTGAAATTTTGAAATTTTGTAATTCATAAGGATTGACATTTGTAAAAATAAAAATTCAAAACTATTTTTTTGAAAAATATAATAACAATAAAATACGTGAATTATTAAATAGGTGGTTCGGTTATTGATACTTATTTTTCACAATTTGAATATATGAATTTTAGAATTATGAAATACTTAACAACCTATTAACGGAACCATTTTAAGCTGAATGCTATTCATTATAGGATTAGGAAAAATAATCTTTTGTTTTTTTGTATGATAAAATATTTTTGATATCAATAGTATAAATGTATAACGTTAAATAAAAAGACGTTTTATTCAGTTTTAATTTATTTATGATATTTTTCAATAGTAAAAATATAGCTATAGTTTTCTGTGTGATTGTATGGTATTCTATTTTATACAAGTATATATAATAATGTATGTTATGTTTATAGATAATGAAAATTGTTGTTATCATTAAATATATACCTGTCCTATTTTAATTAAAACCTGGTTACATTATCAATTATAATTTATGGTCTCGTGTCTCTTATATCAACATCAATATATGGTTACTGGTTTCTAATATATATTTTTTATATTTGAATTTTTTAGTACAAAAAAATGTATAATTTATATTACGTATTGATTTTTTTTTTTTAGATTCTGTGTAGAGTTATCGGTTTTACAATTTATAATTTTATTTTTATTTCTCTCCGTAAACCGCTTTTTAGGGCAGTAAAATGGCTCAGAAAGTTTCATGTGGCATATAGATTGGAAATCTAATACAGGCTGTACTTTAAAAGGGCCATTTTTGATTTTCATAGTAGTTTAAAAAACACTTATCTGAAAAATAGCAGGAAAACCAATATATTAATATCAGTTTGGTTTTATTTTTTTTTTATATAAAATCACGAATAATCGAAGGTTCCACTCAGAATATACTTGGAAATGCAATGATTTGTTCTTGGCTTAAACATATATATATATAATATCATATTATTAAAATATGACACCTAAATAAGTATACTAAGTGAGTGTCTAAAAACTGAAGAATCTGTAAGTTTCATTTCATACTCACTTTTACATAAATCTATATTTTGTTTTTTGTAACATCAAAGCACTTTTCAAACGAATTTACCAACTATGGATGTTTATTTCTTTTTTTTAAGTGTGTAACGCATAACGTGCTAAATTAAGATCCTGCATTTTTCAACATAGTTTTATTATTACTAGAGTACTTACATTTATTTATTATTAAACTTAAAGATGATAATATATATTATCCATGCTCTCTCTTATTGGATTTTTCGAAAGATTAATATGTGAATAAAAAATAACAATTTATATATACTTAGGTATTAGTCATTTTTAAATTAGAATATTCATTATTCGACTAGAAATCGCAGGTAATGTAGTGATCATAATATATTAATATGTAAGATAATATATGAATTTGCTCAAAATTTAAAATCAACAGAACTGTAATCAAAAATTGTTACGTAATTTTCTTTATTAAACGTGTAATATACAGGCAATAAATGTGCGTACTTAAAATTTTAAATCTATCTATTAAGTATATATACAAGTCAAATTTTAAAACATTAACTGTATGAATAAGATTTAAGAAAAATGTGATTTATAAAAATTATAATATAGTCGGAAACAAACCAGACGTAACTTTTATGATGATAAACTTTTCATGTTGTTTTTAAAACTTAATAAATACAGTTTGAATATTTTTATTGCACCAAAAAAATATTGCAGCAGATTAAACACGAAGTGTCAGCACAATAAATATAAAATGTATAATATTATACAAAACTCACATCACTATATACTGACCAAGTGAATGGGACTGTCATTCAATAGGAGATTAAATAATTATTAAGAAAATAAATTTGATACAGCTGCAACAATAGGTAAAATATGTAAGTGTAGCCTTTATAGATATTTTTACATGATTTCAACGTTTTATGTAAAGAGTTAATATTTTATATGTAATTAACCATCTGTGTAATATGACTGTCGCATATTAAAATAAGTAAATACGTCAACATTGTAATGAATTTTCTGGTTCCCAGCAGATCGAATTATTTTTATCGATATAGGTACCTACGTATTATATTTGGGGTATGAATAAAAAATATGTATATTCAACTACTATATGTAGGGCACGCACACGCAAAAGGCATAAATGGACCCATTCACGCAGTGTATGTTGGGCAGGAGTGGTTAATGTGGGGATGGTGGAAAAAAAACAGAAAATGTGGACCTCATTGTGTGTTCGCACCATTCGATTACAGAGAACTGATATTCAGTCAGCGGGTTAATGGAAATCTGCGGGGCCCCGAGGTAATGCATTTTATTATTCTTAAATCCTCAAATGTGTTCCGAAGGCAAAGATCGTTATAGGTGTCGGAATAGTAAAACTTCTAATGGCAATTTTTTTTTGTACACGTGTGAAGTTATTTTAACTTAACTTAAACGAATCACATTGGTAATGATATATACATACAAGAACGAAATTGAAAAGTTTAAAATTAAGAAATAAGCAATTAACGTTTTTGCATTTTAGACATTTAACACTAACTTAATTTCGCTTTATTTTTAAAGCTCTATGAATGACTTAAAACTTATTTTCATTGATATTAACAAACTATTTCTAACTAAGAAATATGATAAGTAAAGTAAGTACTTTAAGTATGTACATTTTTGAAAAAAAAAACCGAATATAATAAATTAGTGGAATGTTTTTAAACGGGTCATTTAGCTCACTATCTAAAGTGTAGACTACTTTTAAAACGTTTATATTCAACCACCATATCCTTACCTAGTTATTATGTTCATCCATCAAATACCTACCTACTCTCCGAATTTGTAGATTAATGTCTAGCTTTATCACAGCAGTTGCTTAAAATATATTCTTTAAAACTACCCATCACGCGCAAGTCTTATGTCGATCCTTATTTCCTTATATTATATGTGTCTCTATTTAGGTATAATGTTTACATTCAATTATTTTACTGTAATTTACTTAAAAATAAGTTAAAATAAATACGTATTATCTATCGTATTACCTTTTCTTTTTTTATAGTTTCTTGCTTTATTTTACATAAATTGTCGTTGATTATACATTTTTTTGTATATATGTAATAGCATACGTGTGCTATTACATCATTGTTCTAACCGACTTAAAACGTTATAATAATTTCAAGTGAAATATTATCTAAAATCAAATTAATTTAGATGTCGAATATCACAATAAACATCTATAGAATCGATTCCAAATAAGATAAAAATAATTTTGATGAATACATTTTATTTAATGTTATTTTCATATTGTACACATATAGTAATTACTGACATATTTAATTGAATTTATTAAGTTCATTGAACTTTATATATATATATACATATATGTGCATGTGTGTGTGTGTGTATGTATATTAAATAGTTAAAATAAAAAAAATTGAAATAAATAAATAGATATACATATCATGTTATAGAGTATTCAAATCAGTATATAAAATATTTGCAAAATACATCTTTTACAATTTCTTACATAATAATAAACTTACTGTTATTGTGATATTTCACGTAATTCTATAGTTTAAGTTGTATTTTAGTTATCAGAATTATTCTTTGTATGTGGGACGTTATTCTTTTAAGGAAAAAAAATCATTACACTTACGCTGGATATTACTGTGAATGAAAAAGTTTTTGAACGGGTCTAGATAATGCAGATACTACGGGCTGGTTATAGGCCAAACTTTTGTAACACACACCACAAAAAGGAAGTGACAATAGATTTATATATACATGTGTATTGTATTATATACAATTCAACAAGAGTAGAGCTTTTTTCCCTATTTTGTAATGGATAGCATCGATTAAATAGTTCTTGTTTAAGAATATTAAATTAAACGAAAAAAGGTGTTGTGCAATGTACTATAATACATCGTATAACTTTAGAAATTGTAGTGTATGGACAACAAAGAATAGGTAGGTATCCTCTTTATTATTATTGTTGTTTTAAAATTTGTAACTTCTTTTTTTTTTCAAAGAACTGAGAAACAAATCAGATATTCGAAAGTTCTCTGAGTCATTCAAGTTTTGAATATTTAAATAAATTAAATACTTCAGCGTGTATTTACGATATTTAGTATAAAAACAAAACTTGGAAAATATGATAAATAGTTTACATTTTTAATAATAAGTACCCTTAACGATACCAATTACTCAGGAACATTTTTGTTTGTAGACACAAATTAAGTTATAAAACATAATACTCGACATAATAATATTACTATGTACAAGTTGTACAATATAAGAAGAAAACATATAATGTTTAAAAGTTGTATTTAATTTGTAAAAAAAAATGTGTTACTTCTACTCTATTTCGTGTTTTGTCATGAGGTGGAGATCTTTCTTTTTTATATTGTACGTGAAAACTAATTGTACTAAGGTACTAATATTTTTTTAATGTGATAAGTTATATATGCACATGAATTCGAATTATTGTATTATGTTAAATATAATACTTGAAATGTTAAAAACACAATACCATTTTATATTTTAAAAAATAATTAATAATTTTAATCATAAATATACATTATATAAAAGTATATACAATACCTATATGTGTAATACAAAAACATTATATACATTAAAATTACATTTATATATGTCAAATATTCGTGATGTATCCTGCATGAAAAATAACATATTAAATTGCTGTGTAAATACATATTTTAAAATAAAGTTGTATATTCTTAAGTATTGTTTTTCTGATTAGTCAGAATGGCATACTGTAATATTCTTAATAAATAAAAATGATAAATATGAAAAAGTAATAATAATTATTATATAATTTGAACTGTAGGGACATAACAATAAACTTTGATTTTATAAATAAGTTGTTAGCGTTTAGCGAGTTTGCAATTATACAAAAAACATGATAGTAAAAGTGTTTTACGATAGAATAATACATAGTAAATACAATATTTTAAACATCTCAAGATTTTGTAAGCTGGTAAAATACTCCCAAGAGTAAAACAAAAAAGAGGTTCAATCTTAAACAAAAATCTACAACTCACAAATAGAAAACTATCTTACTTTATATAAATATGTAAAATTCTTTCAAATTTAATAAAAACTATAGCTTAGATTAAGAAATAACGATTTTAATATTTATTATAAGCTACCTGAAAATAATGCTTATTTGTATTATGTGATTAGTTAATATTAATATTCTACATATTTATTTAATATTTAAAAAAAGGAATTAACTTTATTTTAATTTTGATCAGTTTAAATTAAAATCTTAAGTATCATATTCAACATTATCTCTAACAGCTATTTATTTTTCTATAAGGGATTATTTACTAAATACATTTTGTATAACACGTGAATATAAAACATAAGGTCGGTGAACTCGATATTGCTATACCCAGTTAAAGTAATCGTTAGTTTATCCAATAATATTGAAAAATAATGACATTTTGACCTACCATTTACCAATCATAGTCTGAGTACAATATGAATATCAACTAAGGCATGTTTTCACCAGAAATTTTCAAAATTATAAATTAATAATGTGTGTTCCAAAAAAAAAATAAACGGACTCTTAAAAAATCTAAAACTTTCAGAATACTTTAAACATAAAACAAGTGATTCGTAATTAATAACATGACTATTAAAGAATGTATGCTGAGTGAACAAAACATATTACCTAGATGGAAAATGGGACTGAATCCAACTAAAAAACTAGAGTTACCTATAACTAGTGAGACATTTACAATTTTTTAAAGTTCCTTGGTAAAGACCAACATTTGGCTCAAAGGTCATTTTTTTCACAAAAGGACTAAGAAGAAATACAATAAAAATGATTTTATTGTTGAAAACTAAAAAATAAAAATTATAGTGATCACTAAAAAATTGCCACAAGGGAAAACAGATTACCGAAAAGTGCCAATGTCCTTATATTTTTATTTTCATATTTTTTTGTAAATATACTCGTATATTCGTTAAATAAAATTAAATTTTATGAATAGCTTGCATTACTTTCTTTTCTTTTTTTTATGTAAAAATGTGTACATTTACTAACACAGATCTACTATATAATTCAAGTATGTTTAGATTAAGAATAATACGAACGATATTTTGTATTTTCATTTCACTACTTATAGTTTGTTCAACGTTTTGAAATTGGTAAAACTATATCAATGAATTCATAATATAGAAGATATAAATAAATACTTGCGAGAAAAAAAGATTTATCTAAAATTACCTTTGGGACAAAAAAAACCAGATGTTTTAAAAACCCTTCGGCCATGACCGATTATTGTTTAGATCAGAACCATTATTCTCAATGTTGATCAGTTGCGTATAACACGTAAAAACCAAATAGAAATGTATATATAATATATATAAACATTAATTATTCACAACATTTGAAAAGTCTTCAGTGAAAGCATTTTTTCACCTTACCCGTATATATATATATATATATATTCATTTTCAACTATTTCACCAGTGCTCTGGGATCGTTCCCTCTTTTAAACTCGAGATAAATTGTTTTCCCGGATCCTCTGTGAATCCACAGCGGATTAGTGTCGACCTGTCACAATGACCGAGCGACCCTCGGGATATAGTGTTCTGCAAATGTGTTGTACTTAAGTAGGCACACAGTATAAGATACATAACACAGCAAAAGGAGCGAAAAAATTCAACACCATTATACAACTAGTGTTAATTTCTATCATTTTTTAAAAGTTATTTTTATAATTCTTAACACATTTCAACATGATGCAACATAGCAGTAAATTATAGTTTTAAAAAGTTATGAAGAGTGATATTCAGATATTTATACAAGGTACCAAGATAATGACAAAATACTAGAAAAAATAAAATAAAATGCATAATATACTTGGTTGTTTAATTTTAAAAATTTCATTATTATCATTTATAGTATATATGTTTATTATGAAATTAATTTTAAGTCTTTTTGCAATGGAAAAAAAGACTGACTTATCCAGCTCACGAAATGGAAAACTTAATTTTATAAACTAGACATTTTTCGTATGATGGACACTTAAGATTAATTTTGCTGAACACGTTTCTCAATTTGGACGTTTAAATGACACGATACAATACAAATGTCGGAATGAAAATGTTTAACTTGACTAATTATATTTATACTTATTCGTTATTACAATTACATATGTCAACACGTTGATGTTTAATATATAAATTAAGATCTTAGATAATAAAATTATTTATATTAAATTTTAAAAGGTTAATATTGAAAAAAAAATAGTGCGTTTTAATAAAACAATTACCATCATTATAAAATTAAAAATTTAGTATACTAACCAAAAATAAATTTAGCTGTGTAAATTAAATATAAGTTATATTATTTTATTATAATTATATAGTCACTATTTTACTCGTAAATTATGAATCTGATAATAAATTATAAAAAAATTAAACTGCGAAAAGTTTAATAAAATTTATTTGTAAATAGATTTTCAAGAAAACGTTCAATATTTTTATTCAGTAAAAATAATAATAATAATAATGAATATTAAGTCATTCAGAATTGAAAGATGTATGATTTTTACGACACGGAGGGGAAATAACATGAGTTTATAACCGGATAGAACGAACTACCCATGGTTTCAATATAAATTTTGCATTGTAAAAACACTATACCTACCTACGCTGGTCGACTTTTACGATTACGACCCACAAAGAGTGAGTTGGCAAGGATGAGTTTGTGCTGGGAGAAAAAAAAGTAAAAACCACCTAAAGCCTATGTAAATTTAAAATTAAAAGCAAAAAAGTTATGCATCTGGTCCACGTACAAAATTCGTTCCTTTTGATTGCACCTATGGTGAATTTTTTATAGTATAAAAGTAGTTTGAAAGGACCAGGGATAGAAAAAATAAGAGTTAACCAGACTCGGTAAATGACGTACCTACTTCTTTGTGATGGAATTCATTTACCAATATTGCAAACCATACACTTTTTACATATTAATAATGCATATTTAGCGGTTATACGTAGTGCATAAAACTTTACGACCGGCGGTAGCACTGAGATTAAAAATAAGTTATACAAATAAATATTATACGTTAGTATAAAAATAGTATATATAATAATATAATGAAAATATCGACAGCAAATGGATCTTGATTTACAAAAATTATATTATAAATTATAATATATATTTTGAAAATTAGAGATATAATTATATAATACTAAGATTATATGCATATTATGTGATTGGTATCTAGCAGTTAAATTATTTATGTGAACAATAATATACTCCAACTCTAAAAATGTATCTACATTAATTTATTTGAAAACAATAACTATTTACATGTATAGAACAATAAAGCATAAAACAGTTTCATCATATTTTACTAGATACACAGATCTTTATGCATTTTTTTCGTACATTAAAAAAAAATGTATAATTCAAATATTACTAACAATTTAGATACAACAACAATAGTATCTATAGAATAATAATGTGATACTTAGTAGCTAAAAAAGCTCAACTAAGAATTGCTGGTTGATGACAACGTTTAGAAATAAAATATTTTATTATTCTATATTAGTACTGTAGTTATAATTATCTAATGCGTTTCGTTTATAAATAGAGGTATAGAAAACTGAATATTACAATATAGATACAATTGATGGTAATTAAAACATTAGTTTTACTATCAAATGCTTTTATAAATTTAATTAAATGTTTAATACCAATCTATCATAATTTTTGTTTAAATAAAGAAAAAACGTTTCAATTATTGAATAATAATTTATTAAACTAATGACATAAAATAATACCCTAGATTATTCATTATGGAAATGCAGCAAAACAATTTCAGTATTACGTTCCCTTAAGTATGATATTTATTTATACTTGAAACTATTATTAAGTCAAACAAATTTTAATTTCAAAATATTATTTTTTTAAATTAATAATTTAACTAAACCTACTATTAAGTACAATAATATCAATAATTATTTCTAATGAATTTTTAAACGAATACATTTTTCTCTTCCTTTTATATGACATTATCTAGTATTATCTACCAAAATTTAAGTTTCGGCTATGAACTCTTTTTTTTTTTGTTTACTCTATAGTATACCATGTAAAATGTAAGCCAATAATTAATTTGTAAGTAACTTTTTATTCATAATGGGTAAAATAATGAAATTATGTGAATATTATTATGTCAGTTTCTTTAAATTCTTCATTATTCAAAAAATCGTGATTCTGAAACATGAATTTCACAAACAAATTAAGCAAACAATTCATATTTAAATAATTCAAACTTCACAAATACTTATCGCCATTTTAAATGTAATACAATAATATAAATTAACATTCAAAAGACGATTATAATTAATTTTATCTTGATATGTTTTTGAAGTGCAATTATTATTAAGTAAAAAATAATTTAATTAAATGTAGGTAAAAAAAATATTCTAAGCGAGTTAAATACTAAAATGCAATAAAGTTTAACGATCTATGGCGTGCCCTAATTGTTTTATTCTATTTTATTTTTAAACATTACAATGTTGGAATTACATACAAAGGAATACATTTAAATAAATATATAAATAAATACTCAAACAAATGCATTTTTTTTCTTTGGATGTTTAACAGTAAAACATCCCAGGTAATAGAAGATATCTAACGAATTTACATAAAAATACAATTTAAATATTATATGTAGTATTATTATAGTTATATTTGAAGTCATAGCTATTGTCTTCATGTATAATTTTGTACGATAAACGATAGAAATGCAAGAAGACAACCACGATTGGTAAACAAAATAACACTTAAAATCGCCTAGTTAAGAATTGGGAGGATTGCTACAAGAGTAATCACAATTTATAGGTACGATAGGTACATGTATTTGTGAGTATACTTGGTGCTCCCCCATTTTGTATTTAATAACTTATTTAAATCCTGATTTTTAAATTTTTAATTTGACATAATAAAATTATTTTCATATAAATAGTATGAAATCTTGGTAACTCAGGAACTCTGTAAAGATAACAACTTGTTTTTTTTTTAAGGGTAATATGTTCCTTTAAATTGTAAAGATATAATTTTTCTGAAAATTTTGTTAGTTAAATAAGTATACAACATTATTGATACCATTTGTAATAATAATATATAGTATTAATAATAATTAATGTGTATAAATATAATGCAATTATTAAGCTATAGCATAGTAACTCACAATAATTTAATTTAATTTGGAAGATATGTGGTAGACGTAAGTTATTATAATGCATAACTTTTCAAATAAAATATTTTAAAACAGAGACACAGATATAAATTTTCAATTTTAATATTATATCATTCTAATCGATAATTTAAAATATGTATAATTAATATACTCTTTACATTTTAATTAGGTTACAATAAAACACATTTAATATGTAGGAATCTAGGCTTTCTGCACAAACTAGCAAAACTAAATCTATCAACATGTTTCTATAGTATTATATACTCATTTATCACAAACTGTTCCTATGTAGTAGGAATAAACACTGATACATGTCAAATACACCCAATAAAAGCTGGAATCCCACAAAGATCAGTTTTTCGACCATACTGTTCAACATATTCTGTCGTGATATCTCAAAACCATAAAAAAAAGCAATTAGCAATGTACGCAGATAATACTTTTATCATAAACCAGAATAAAAATCTTGAAAGTTCAATCATAGACTTAAAAAACTCACTTGATCAGAATGGTTTGCAAAATTAAAACGTAAATTAAACCCCACTAAAAGTGAAGCAAAGATATTCACCCTAAGGAGATACACAAACTCAACCCAAGTAATAATGAATCATCAATCAATATTATGAAATAACAAAGATCAGACAATTAAATACCTAGGAATTATATAATAATATAATAACCTATTTTAAAATTAAGAAACGTCCAGAAAATTTTTTTGTAAACAATAATCTTTAAAAAATGAACGATAAGTTTCAATAGAGATACTCCCTACGAGTCGGTAATTGATATTGTCTACAAGTAGATTTATGGAAAATACGCAAAGTGGAAATCAAAGATATAAACAATAGATATGTGTCCAATATAAAAATTAAATAATAATAATAAAATAAAATGTAAGCCATGCAATTTATAGAGAAAATGCAGTAGCAAATAATATGACGCACGTTGACTGGAAAACCCGAAGAGCACATCAGTCGATCGCACACGATTTAAAACAGTTCACTGTTTAGTATTTACGGATAGCAAGAACCACTACAATAAAAACACGTTAGACCAAACAAAAAGTAACATAAATTGTATGTACAATTTGAGCCATGTCTCTAAAAAATAAACAATATTATTTTTTAGCAAGTTTTTAATATAAAACTTATTTTATATGTATATATATATTATATATATATATATACATATACATATTAATGCAGATGTTTGTTCTCTTAACTCTGTAACAAATATCTTGGTTAAGTTATATAGTATGATAAAATATAATTGTTCAAAAGTTTGTACAGGTATACCGTCCGTATAATATAAATATATAAAAAAAAAAATGATTTACGAAGTATAAATTATTTTCAGTAACTAAAACATTTAAAAAAATCACCAAATGCCACGGGAATTAAAATTAGACAATCGTGTTTTTATTCTATCTACTTGTATTATCATATTACATTATACTATTAAAGTCTACAACAATTTTACATGATAAGCTCTATTTAAGTTGACTGATTAAACTTCACTATGATTTAAATAAAATGTATAATGCAAGTTCAAATTATATATTTTATGTTTAATAGTGCATATTAAAAGTTGTACCTTTTAAAAACTAAATAGTGAGTATTTTGTTTTAGAATTGGTAAAGTAACTATGAGATAAAATAAGAATCATAAAAAATGAATACTTCAATAAAATATATATTTAGTTGCATAATAAAATAAAAAATATGCAATACAATAAATATATTGCGTTTCAAGTTTATCCATATTTTTATTATTATTATTATTATCAAAATATACTTTATTGTAAGAGTAAAATTGTTGATTTGTTGTAATAGACTATATTGGTATTATTTTTTTCAGTAAGATTATTGAACTTTTGTTTGAATCCATATCCGTTCAGTACCGTTCAGTATAATTATTTACACTACCCAGTTGCTATTCTTACGTCACTTATTAACTCAGACATGGTTCAAGAGACTCGCTCTATAAGCTAATAAGCAGAAAGACCGGTTTTATAATTTATACCTAATTTATTTATATAATAGATATAATTACAAATAATTAAAAAAATAGTTTGATAATATTATTATCTCAATGTTTATATCCAAACTATTAAATAATTATAATATAATAAATTATAACTTATTCTACATTCATTAATTTACTATTATTCAAGATTATTCATTTTATAAGCAATCATTTTTTATTATTTTATATAAATTATGTAGTTTTGTATACATTTAATTATACAAATATACACGGAATGAATAAAAGTTTATTTTGGAACAGCGTTTATTAAACATTGATGCATTATGCTGTACATTGAATTTGTTTTAGAAAAACAGTGTTAAGTTTAAATTATAAACATAGATCAGGTAAGTTTTATGAGATGGATATCAACTGAGCTATCAACCTTTTACGATTTGGTTCAGACTATAATTTATAGTTTACATATTGGCCAATGTAAGTTTCTTCTTATGTAAAATTTAAGTATAACAAATAGTAAAAATAAGGCTTTAAAGGGATTATTTCAAATGAAGTTTAAGACTATTCAAACATTAATAAAATTGTCAGTGGCAAAACGGCTACTGTCTTACAAATTATTATTAATCCCTAGAAGTTTATATATATAATATACATAGATTTATTTAAATAATGCAACTCAAGGTAAATACTGTCGTCTTTAAAACCATATTTATATACGATTGAAACGTTTAAATATAAGTAATGATAATGGTATAAAATATTTTTTTGTAAAATTATGAATACGCTTCAGCCAGTCTATATAAACTAATAAATAATATTTATAAGTAATTAAAAAATCAGAATATCTCCTAAGAAAATAAATAGCATTATACTTAAGTATATATAATAATTGTCTATTAAAAAAAAAAAAAAAAAAATTAATCTAATTTATGTTGGGTATCTAATTAAAATTTAACTTCATTGCATATATATATATATATATTATATAGTATGTCAAAGACTGTTAGGTGTTTAAATTAATAACCACGTATTATTAGATTGAATTAGTTGATTATTTTGTAAATAAAATTCTATAACTTTTTCCTCTATTGACCTTCATATTCTTGATTTATACTTTTATACTTCAGTTCAAATCCATTAAAAATATTTAATATACATATGTATAATGTATTAATACACTATTATAAATGTGTGGGATTATTCAGACATATGATAACATTACATCTTGATATTTACACCTACTCTATAGGTTTGTTAAAAATATCTACTTTACATGATGGAAAAAGTTTTCTAATAAGATTTAGTAAGCAATCGTGTAGTATTGTAGAAAATATAATTACGTTAAAACTCTACTATCAGAAACATGTTTAATGCATACAAAATATGCATTATTAATTGAATCTAAAAACTATTATTTCCAATTCAGTTTTTATTATAAATGTAAAATTGAAAATAGGTTCGAAATACACATTGTTTTTTAAATTATATTGTTATATAGATAATACTAAATTAATAGAAATAAAATTGATACAAAATATTGAAGACGATTTCACAATAAAAAAGAAATTCAGTTTAAAAACAAATAATTCTTATTTTTATTTTGAAGTGTTTATTACAATCTCAATTCAGTTAGTTAATGTACATCACAAGATTGTTCATAATCAATATTAAAATAATGAAGAATTAAATTAAATATTAAATAAGATTAAAAAAAAAAAAAAAATACAAATCAGTAATAACTATGCAACGAAATATGTATTTTATAGCTACTTTATTCTATAAATTATAGTATCTAACAATATTTTTAAAGAAAAACCTATTTATTTAATATGTCAGAAACCATGACATCATTTCTTATTAGATTTATAGAAATTATAATACAAAATATATAAAAATAAAAAATAAATGAATTGAATTATACTGAATATTATTTATTTTATTTTTAATGCCATATAAACTAATGTTGTATGTAGCTTACCATAGTTTACGAGCCACATAATAGTATATTAATATTACATAAATTGACTTATTAAATACTTGATTAGGTAACATAAATAAATTAATATGAATAGAAATAATATAATTTTTGCATAGTAAAGTACACATATAATTCCGGATTTCCGTTGAAAAAATGTAGGTTCATACGAATAAAACTGTTGTGTAGCGCGCCGTATGGCGTTTGTATTTTTTATGATGGTCACTAAAATGAAGTTTTACATCGTGAGTAATTATTTAAATGCTAATAATGGTAAACAAACGATATAATTTATTAAAAATACACCGTGGTAAAACGACTTAATGAAGTTAGCAATTGGATGCTACAGAAATCGATGAAACGATGGTTTTTTTTTTCAAAATATATAAATATGTATATAAACGCATTTCAGAGGCCGTAGAAACGTGTGCTGATATTTCTGTTTGAGACTTGGTAAATTTATGGATGGTTGGATGTAGTAGGTCGTGTTTTTGTTTTATTGAAGCGCAAAAAAAAATTGCGACTAATTTGAAAATGCAAATGACAGGCGGTGCGCCCACCCAAGTTTATAATTATGTCCGTTGCACGTACGCATAAAAACTGGAAACAATTTTAGTTATTACACATATAAATTATAAATACCGATTTATAGGATATAAGAATAATATTTAATAGTAAATCCTAGAATCGGGATAGTATACGAATAGGAATCATCATGCAATGGGTTTTTACAATAACAATAATAATATCGTTTTAAACAAACAATAATACAAGAAATAATAGTAATGAGGGGTTGGTTAAGTGTAAAGATAAATGCAAAAACAGTATACTTTGAAGAATACATAAATTATAAATCGATTACAATTTTAAACATAACGATGAAGCAATATAATTTTTTTAATGGGTACTGATAATAATATTTTAGTTAAACTTATTAAAAGTTTCAAATTTTATACAATTTAACTCCATAATATATGTATTATATTATATAATAATCGATAATTGCATTTAACTCAAACAAATTAAACATTATAGCCAATTGATTCATCCAAATACAATGTCGAATTCTAAAACTATAATATATTATGCAACAATAGTGTTTCACACAGATCATGTTGTTAATTGATATATACAATAAACATATACTGCATTCTGTAGCCGTATCACATTAAATATTATTCCTAATAAGTAATAAATCATAATATTAATTATACACCGATTGTTATCTGAATCTATTCTTTATTAAGTTGCATATTAGATATCGATATTTACAACTGTGATATAATAGTCTCAAAAAAATATTCTGTCAACCACACGTTAACGTGTATATAAACACATATTTAACTAAAGCCTTAAAAAATATAAATCCAAAAAGGCTGAAGTCAAATAAAACGATCCGCGGAATAAGCAGCGTTGAACTTATACACATGTAATTAACATAATCACCATAATTTAAAATGGTGGTTTACCATTTACACTATACACAGTCGTCACTGACCGAATCGTCTCTAATTGGCTGACGTTGTCGATGAATTGAGTCACTACAGGACCACATTTAGGGTTGTCAAAAATAATTATTACTGGAATTCGTTTTTATATAGTTACACAAATTATAAACATTATAGTAAAGTACGTGTAGTTATATATATATATATATATATAACTCAGTTAATTCTCGCCCCGTGTTTTTCACCCTCTTTTTCGCATGCGCACAACAATCAACAATAAATGTCAGCAACGCGCGCACCACATTACAGCGGGTTATGTGTGCCCAAATTCCTCTTATTATAGACACACTAAAATCAGATGTTTATTCAACCGATTTTTGGGGCTGAACCCGTGCTACTGTCGTTGTCCGGACCAATCACACAGTCTCTTTTAATTGCTAATAACTTATTGCTACCCTCTACACAAAGGAAAAGTATAGTCTGTCGTAAGATTTAACAACATGAAAGGGCCATGTGTTCGAGAATTATACACATTATTGTTTTGAAGAATTTTCTAATTTTTTTTTTCAATTATTACAACATCAATATGTAAATAGTTAAACAAAATATTGTTTATGTTTGTAAATATAGAAAAACCAACAAAATACACCATAAAATACAATGTTCGATGTCTTATATGTTCAATACGAATTTTAAAAACAATTGATCTTGGAATATAATATACATAATAGTATGTATATATATAAGCGTGTAAATATAACGCGTATTTAAATAACAGTAAATGTGAATTTAAAAGAAAACAAAAATACACAATTTAAGTACCTATTAAATCCTAAAAATGTACACAAAATTATATTATGTATATATAATGTATAAAACAATTGGTTTATTAATAACAATATTGGTTTGGAGCAGTTACTAAAAAAACAATAGTACTATTAAAATAGATCATATTTTACGAGTAGTATAATATTATATGATTTTGTTAATTCTTTTTTGAAATGTTTAAAATAACATTTAAATAACTGATTTTATTATTTAATTTAATCAATGGTTTAAATAATTATACATACACTTATAAAATCAAATTTTTCATAATGATAAACAACTGTCTAATTCAATAGTTACCTATATCAATATGCAATTTTATCGATTTTACAATTTTAAAAATGTATCTCAACTAAATTACGGGTTAAAAAATTCAGAATAAAGGATATTTGGGCTATAAATATGAAAACCAATCCAGTGAATAAATTGATTGTACATCAAAAGCGCATTTGTAAAAATGAGAATGAATATATGTTTGAATTTAACTTTTGTTATGAATGTGTCCCTTAAGCGAAATTGTTCACCGTAAAATGATAAAGATAGGAATACGAATAAATAAATGATTACTTCTAGCAACTTCTATCGGACAAAAGAAAAATACACTAAGAAAATCTGACATGCATATTGTACTTATTTTAAATTAGTAAGTACGAGTTCTTCTGTTGTTAAAATGATAACTTACATAAAAATAATAATAAAAAGATAAATGTACATCATTTTATGTACGAATTATTAATACACCATTGTAATTTGATTTATTAATAATTAAACAAGGTTATTATTTAGAATTCAAATAAAAACAGAACTTAACAACTATATATACATACTTTTTTATTTTAAACAATTTTAATTAAATAATAAAATATTTAAACGAATTATTGTCCAAATATACCAAATTTGTTAATTTTACAATAGAAATTTAATAAATATTACATTAATTCTATGAAAAAATAAGAGTATTTTAACCTTATATAGTATAATATAATTTCAATATAGGAAACGCAATTATACCCCATACTGCACACTTTGGGAAGACTAACATCTGGTTTTATTTTCTAGCAGTATAAGGTTTAAAATTAGACATAACAGCACACCCTCGCTTAAATCTTTTGATAAAGATTTATAGATTTGAAATATTTAGGAAAGAAATTATATAATACCAACATGGCAACATATATCAATTTATATTAAAATTATCACTATTCATTAAATGTGAACTTTTATTTTAGTAATCCTCTAAAATACAACTAGGTAACGCCCATTGAGTGATATAATTAAAGCACTTAATTAAAATGTAATATTAGACAAAAATATTAATTTACCGTATAATCCATCGTGATTTACAAATAAAAATAACTTAATAGTATTTATAAGTTAAAATGTACAAATATTATTTTGTAGATATTATTATATTAATACTATAATTTTAATTATTTCCTGTCAACGGTAAACAAGTTTAAAAGATTATAAGCAATATATGTATGTATTTTCCAAATGCACAGTTGGTGTATAGCTGAAATCCCAAAGGATTTTGCGACGAAGACCAAAGTTACAAACTTCCCAGGAGCTATACGTACGTGCATGCGTGCATATTATGATCCGAGCATATGAAATTAGTAGACCCCACGTGCTCCGGACGGCATCAATCACCGCGGTGGACCCTTATATACCGTTCTAGTGTCCAATTTGTATTTTCTTTAAAGTCTAATTTATTTATTAGTTTATTAAATTATTAGTTCATTCCCCTCTGAGTATCACTAAGAAGTCTATCAAAATATTCTTAAGTAGAAACATAAGAAACCATATCAGAAATTCACGAACATTTGAATTATTGATTCGATTATATTTCAAGAAAAAATTAAAAATGCATACTTATAAATTCACTATCAAAAATTAAATTGAATGATACAAACGTTAATATGAAGCTAACTTTAATATCAAAAATATTTACAGTTATGATTTTAAATACAGGTTAGAAAAATTTAATATGTATAAAAAAAAGTATGTTAAATGAAACATACTAATATATTTTAAAAGAAAAATGAATAAATGCTTACGATAATAACAAATAAAACAATTATTTAAATTTAATAGAATTCGATCAAGTTATAAAATATGATGGGACATATATAAATAAATCAAATACAATACGTCAATATCTATTCAAATTTGTTTGTAAAAATTGATTATTTGTATTCAGATAATATGAAACGGATAAATATACATTTTAGGGATATCGCAGTCACTGCAGTTAAAGGCATTATTTAAACTACGTAATACTAATTTATATGCTTATTGGAAGAATAAGTTAAAAAATTATTAATATATTTTTTTTTAATTTACACAACAATACGACCCGTTGTTTTGCAAAATGAGATCGCATAACTGACCTGATCATAAATAAAACGTTAAAATGTACATTTGAATATAGTAATTTCCCCTGCTTCAACAATACCGTAGGGTAATACTAACAAAAGGCAAATTGGGATATTTGGACAGTATCCAAAATTGATACATATACCAGTTATTCAAATTATATACAATGATGGACTGTGACGGACGTGTTAACTGTGATGGTATTAAAATGTATATTTTGGGACTGAAGTCAGAGTTGAATAAATCAAAATGTTTTATTTAAATATGCAGAAAAAATTGAAAACTTTAGTTAAATCCATTGCAAACGATTCCTATTTATATTACGAAAAAAAGTTTGTGGTGGTAATTAAATTCTTTAATTTCCTATTATATTTTATATTATTGTAATTGTTTGGTTTACCATACGTTTTAAATTAAATTTACTTGAAATTCGTACACTTTAGAGTTATAGAAAGGTGAACTTGTTTTTTTTTTAAGCAGCGCTTAATTCTTATAAACCTTAAATTAATGATACTAATACCCACATCACGTTTTTATTTATTTAATTATATACTGCATGACGCAAAAGTACAGAGAAAAACTCATCACTTCATGTATGCACAGTGAGATATGCATCTAATGTTTCAAGAATTTCTTTATTTTATTCTACGAGGCTTTCCGATGATTTATTATTAATCAACCCATAAGATTATCATCGTATAGTATTAGTTAATTACTGTCGTAATTAAACCCACGCCCCAGAGTTTTATCGCATCTCCTATCGTAGGAGAAGCTTTATTTAAACAGGCCTATATATACAGTCACCTAAATACTCATTTCGATATAACATAGTAGATTTCGCAAACGAGCAAAATTCAGCGTCTTGTTATCTACAAATTCCGTTGCAATAACGGTTAATTTAACATGGAGTAAGAGGTAAGGGTAGAATTTTATTCTAATTATCGGTATTACACATAATATTAAATACTTCAGAGGGAACACACTCACTATGTTTATTTATACACAACAGTCTTGAAGTCATAATGTTATAATGTTAATCGTTTTCCGTATTGAAGACTTTTTAATTAAATTCCACATGATATTTTTGAACCAACGCGCACAATTAGGCAATATACAAGTAACCATAATAAACATAATAATAATATTAAATCCTGTCTTTATATTGCTATGGAAATAGTTTAAGTCAGACATTAACTTCAAAAAGATTGCCAAAAGAGACATATTATAATGAATTAATTTTCATAACTATCACTAACAAAATAAAAAAATTTCTTAAAAATCGTTAACAGTATTCAACATAATATACCTAACCTTCGATTGTAACTATCTAAAAATATATTATAATTTTAACTTTAAAAAAATGAATACTTTTTTCAGTATAAAATAAAACCTATATATAAATATTTTATTAATAAGATATAATCTAAAGAATAATTTTAAAATATTTTAAGTTATTTCATGAAAAATGAATGTTACATATTTTTCACTTAAAAGAAAGCAACAGAAAAAAGTAATGTCAAAAAATCATATCCGATTGAAGAATTATAACGGGAATATGGTCGCGAGTTGCAGGGTTTAGGGTAAAGGAAAATCCTGTTCTCGGCAGGAAGCCAATTACTGAGTTGGTCCATTTCAAAGGGGGGGGGGGGGGGGGGGGGGGGTCAAAAACTAATCTGCTCAAGTTTTAATTTCTATTTTTCAACATCGGAGTTGTATGATTGCGTAAGTAAAAATACTGAAAGCGAATTAATAGTTTGTTACTCACTAAAAGGGGCATTTCTTTATTAATACTGAGATAATTTAAAATTTTAATTTATAGGCACACAAAAAATCTCACCATAAAAATGTATATATTGAATTTATATTATAATATAAAGTACTAAAAATGTTATGTTAATGTTTAGCTCACTATTTAAATTTAAATAAATACCTACTCAACGAAATAATTAAAAACTATAGGTACTTGTTTAATAAACAAATAATAGATTATCTTTAGATTTTCAAAGTAATCCTTCTAATAGATGTTCAGGGGGTAAAATATATTTAACTTACTAAAATAAATAAATAAAATTCAAGGAAAATATAAAATAATAAATTAAAATATTTGACACGTATATTTTCAAAAATATAATACGTAAATCTATATATTATTACATATACATTCATTTCGGTATGTCATATTATACAAAAGTATATAATTTATTGTTTATTTACATATTTTGGATGTTTTTGATTCACTCTGAGAATGAATTTATCAAATATTATAGTTAGGTACCATGTATTCTACAATTATACTTGAACAGCATATACATAATAGTATAAAGTATGAAAATACCACATAGAAAATAAAGTCTATCAAATTAAAAATACAAATTTAAATAAAATCAATTTAAGAATCAATGTGATAGAAAAAAGTAAATTAAGAGGTTAAAAGAGATATAGTATATGTATTATGTATATATAAATTCTATATCTTTGAAAACAATGTACAATATAGTGAAGGCATATATTAAACAGAAATTTAAAACTAAAGATATTCATTTAATATTAAAAGACATGCTAATCTATCATTGACCTAAGTAAAAATATAAAAAATATATACAAGCTGATTTATAGATACAATTCTAAGTAACTACAGGGCATCAATAAAACCATATAATTTGTATACAAATGATATTATGTAGTATACAACTGCTACAAGAAAAAATTTAAAACACATTTTTACAATATAAACATCATTAAAATATAGTAAAAATAACAAGATATATATAAACATAAATACTATATTAAATTTATATATATACAAGGAATAAGTGGTCTCCCAGTGGGACCACAAAACTAACAGAAATTACCTCAGAAATATAATGTTCATACATAAATTGCTTGAAAACGGTTAGACATATTGCATGATAGTTTATAGTTTGCATATAGCAGTATATTTATATATATATTAAAAGTAGAGAAATAAATGTACTCGAAATACTGCCAAAACGGGCGCATATAACAAGGTCGATTCTGGGTCAACCCTTTCACACATGAACACAATTTAAAGCGAATAATTTCACGTCGACATATGAAATTCGAACCCAGTGGAGGGGGGCTGAAAGAGAAATAGAGGGAAAGCGGTCATAGGCGAAGAGAAAAAACATCCAAACGTCCCTTACGTCCCATTTGGCTAGACGTCAAAAAACCTCATGTATGGGTTAGGTTCACTAAGCGAGTGCGAGCATGCTGTGCACTTGGGGGTAGGGTTTTTGCCGCATTCCCACTGCATCATATTATCATCTATAACAACACACTTATAACGCACATTATATAATAGGATTATTCACACTGACACATACATCCAAAGATACTATAATTTCTAAGCCTCTATTGCCGTTTGCAATGATACGAGTATATATTATGTCATTGTGCTAAAGAAGACGTTTCGAGCGAAAAGTAAATACGTTCACCCATTGAAGTGTATTTGCAAAGACACTATGCGACAACGGCATTTAATGACTACAACCAATCCGTTTAGTTAGGTTTAACTATTCCAAAATACACATTATATAAATAAATGACGTACTGATATCTAATAAACCTTACTTTTAGAATACTGAAAAGTCATTAGTCATCACGAAAACATACTCTCAGTAATTTGTTAAAATAATCTAGTGCTTCAGTTTTTTTAGTAGGTAAGTAATAGGTACACAGGTATTATTTAGTCCTGAAATAATCTAGCCAAAACTAAGCAAATACAATTATTTATACATAAAGACTCAAAATAAAGTTTATAGATTATTTCGAGAAATTCGACTACGCTATAAAAAAAAACATATAATATACATACATTGTATGATGTTTAGAATGAATTTGAGTTGTTTACGAGTAAACATATTTAGGAACAAAATACGATGAAGTAAAAATTCTTTTCGTGACTACAGAAAAAAAATATACACTCGAAAGAAAACGATTGTGTTATATTGTGCATACACGGAAAATCGAGATAAAATTGAATTATACGCACAGCATAAGTTTTTATTTGACGGTGTGTCAATTTTTCATAATATAACTTTTTTAGTTCTTCGTGCTATTTAAAATAGGTATTAATTTTGTATTGGTACTGTGCTATACTGCTATCCAAATAATGGTAGACATTTAAAGTTTTTGATAACAAGATATAAAATCGAAAATAATTTATGAATATATTCACAAATAATAATAAAACTCTAATAGTTAGATAATAAAAATTATTTATAAATAAAAATATTTGGAATAATAAATAACAAATACAAAACATTATAAATAAACTATATAATATATTTCCTACAGAAACACCAAACGTATTTACTTTATATATTATGCATATAATACATTATTTATATGCAAATATACCAATATAATCATACAGCTTGTTTCAAGTACCCTAAAACGTTACTGCAGAAAATTAATAGTTTTAAAAATAGCCGTTCAATTTTATTTTCATTTAATATTGTACAAAATTAGTCCGGTTTTGAGGAATATAAAATATTAGTCCCTTACAGTAAAAAAAAAGCAGCGCATATAACCAAAATATTATATGAGTTTAAAAGAAAAAAGAAAATTAAAATTCGTTGACCGTAGAGCAATTATATCATCATCATCTAGAAAAGTAACACTCACAATTTTACGAGAATTATAAAAACAAAACCAAGTATAAAAAAAAAATATAGAACATACCCTTTTAACTAGCCAGCTGGAATCTAGCTTCTTTACATGATCCTGCAACAAAATATAATATTTGTAATACTTTAAAACGTATAATCATTTTAAAAAATTGAATACAATCTACATATTTATTCAATTCAATTTAAAAATAAAGTTAATATTAAATAAACAATATATTATTATAACTCATATTTTAATTTAAAACATAACATTTACATATTTATAAATTATTTTAGAAAAAAAACATTGCATAATTAATTTTGTTAAGCCTCTCTGTCAACATATAGATAATTTCCAGTAATATAATAATACCAAAGTACTCTCTAATTGTATTCATACTTATAATACTACTTTAATAACGTTTATTAATAAAAACCATGAAATATGAATTAGAATATAAAACACTTTTCACTTTATTCTACAAAATGTAATTATAATTTTAATACATATTGAAATATATTTAGTTTATAAAGTAAAATCAGGTATGTTTTAAAATTATACCACTATTTATAAGATAAAAATAAGACATTCATAAATTATATAGATCTAAAATCTGTAAGATTCTATAATAACACGTGTTTTTGAAAAAAATAATAACAATAGTAAGTCTAAGTAATATTACCAGACGATTTAGGTATAATAAATTTGGTATTATTAAGTCTACTTAAATGATCAACTTAATATATTATTACACCCATTCTCCCTTATACCTGCTGCCATTATATCTGTGAATAACCTAAATCTAATAAGGTACGGAGAGTTGATGTGACATTAATTGTTACCGTTGCTCATTTTTCGGTATTTCTATGTGAACATACGTCTATCATTTTAGAATTACTTTTTTCAGATAACGCTTTTTGAAACAGTAAAAATTTGAAAAATGCGTGCATCACGACATAAGAATCTAGACATAAGAATTTTAAAATGGATAAAAACTTATACAGGTTGGTTTCCAAAAATGCTAATAGTTGAGAGACAAAAATGTTTAACAAAATTCTAGAGTACTCATTTTAAATAAAATGTTGACCATTTGTTTTTTATTAAATCAAGCTTCACTCAGAATCGTTTATCCAACACACTAATACTACATCATTTATTTTATTTTATTATTATTACATAGATGCTCTTTAAAGAGAATTACTGTTTGATAATCACTCGTATTATATACCTTCATATTATGTCTTTTCATAACATAGTATACATTTTAACTTGTAAGTGTTTAATTGTCTTATTGTACACAGAGTACAATACATAATAAATAATAACTATACGATTGTATACATTATTATATTATTATTTATTAAACATCTAAGAGACATTTTTAAATATTAATTAATTTATGATTTCGCAATTTTTAAATTTGTATTATACATACATAAAACAATTTTTGGGGAAATGTTTCACCTGTAAGGTTATTACAAATGTATATTTTATAAAAAAAAGTTTCAAGATAAAGTCGTATTAATATATTACATAGATAAGTAAGTAAATGTTGTCTACCTACTTTAATCCCTGCAACCATCGCATGATGCAATAGTTAAGTTTACTTTTTCAGTAACATTTATGATAGTATGTACAGGCATATTATATTTATTAAATAATACTGATGTACGTAACATAATCTGACTTTAAGGATAATTATTTAAAATTTTGAAACACTTTAATAGATTATGGAATAATATATATATATTTACAATTAACAACAAAATATATTCAACCAATATGAAATAAAATTAAAAATTAGTTTCAAAACTGAAGCCGCGTCCAATGTCGGGCAAAGTGACAACTACCACCACGGTCATAATTTTCATATTTTAAAAACGGCGTTAACTATTTAAAGTGCCAATAATCTATTATTTGGAAAATTGATTTTTCTCCTGGCGTCTTTAACTTTTAATCCGTCGCTGTTCAAATCTAAAAAATATAAAAGACGATTTTACGTTTACGAAAATCACCATTGTTTTATTAAAATACTATCAGAAAAATATTTTTTAAGGACGATGAATTTAAAATAAACTATGAAGTCTATCTCATTGGAAAAATGAATTAAGTAAATTATTTAGGCGTGCTAAATACTGGATGAAATAAACTACCAAAATCGATTTAGTGAAAAAATCCAGTCCCGATTACCAACAAAATGTGTTTTTTTTTTTTGTTATGTTGATGAAAAATTTAAGCTTCATATATAATTATTTCGGTTACCTGATATTATGGAAGGAGGTACCTTTCAGTAATCATTTGGGACATTAATATTAAAATTATGTCAGAAACTGTGGAAACTGATGCATATTAATTATATAATCATTATAAACATAATTTATTACTTAAATATTTCATTTAACACTAACGATTTAATTTAAAATTCAAAATGAATAAGTAATTTTGATTTGAAATATTATTCTATGTTTAATACAACAGTCACATATCAAGTTTAATATATTATACGTATCATCTCAAAATTATAGCAATACATTTAGTGCACAGATTCTGTAAAATAATTTCAAACAATTAAATAGGAACTAACAAAAATTCTGTTATATTGAATCTTATTATTATTGTAACTCATCATTCAAACCATTGACAAAAGATATTTACAAGAAAATAGCAGTCATAAAATCAATAGTTTTACCATTTTCTCAATTCAAAATCTAAAAGCGCAATAATATACATGCTGTTCTATATCTTTAAAATACAGAGGGGAAAGGTATTAATGGCTTACTAATTTAGTTTAAAATGCTTTAAAATGCTGGCAACTTTTATCTGCAAGTATAAAATAACTAAAAATAATTGAACTTTTGTAGTATTCTTTAACATTGTTTTAAGTATCGAATATCTAATATTTAGTTAGTAAAAATTTAAGTATCGAGTATACTAGTATTGGGATACTCCAAACATACATCCAAACATACCATCACGTATCTATGCTTTATAGTATCTAGTATCACGATATTCTACTTTAAAGTACTTTTCCGGTACCTATATATGTATACATTATAATACCAGCACTAAAAACATTGTATTAAAATAATTTTATTGTTATTAACAGTACCTAAATACGTTAAACATTTAACATATTTTTAAAACTATATGGATATCTAATCCAACGAGTACTGTAAATAAAAACAAATACATATATTGTATTTCAACTGTACATCAAGTACATATAATCGAATACATCGGATGCTAAATAAAACAAAAGATAAACATCCATATCGAGAAGATAAAATTAACAAAAATTCTGTTTGACTAAAACCAAGTATTTGTTCACAGGTATATTTACTGTGTAGACATTTTCGCTTCAAGTGAAAAACGATTCGTTAAGTTGGTCCTTACCATTTCCACAAAAATTGAAAACATATATATTTTTATTATCTAACTAATTGGACCGCTCAAGAAACTCGAGCAAATATACTGAGCTGAACACTGGAAAAACTAAAACTAAGTAAATTCTAACTATTATGGTGTATCAATGATCGAATTTATAGTTGTTGGTTTACGTTTAAAGATTAGTATAATTTTTTTTTTTTTTACAAAAACCATAAGAGTGAACAGCATGAATTAGATGATATTTATTTTCGTAATTTAAATAAAAATTATATTTTTATTAAAAAAAAACATAATAACAGTGAAAAAAAAAAGTCAGCCAAGAAAAACTAAAATTAATGCAATAAGAGTTAATTATGTTTATTTTATAACAGTAAAATATAAGTATACTTAAATAACATTTGGACTACTTTTAACCAACACACTTAATGATATGTATGAATCGGTATCGTCACGCAAATTCCTTAACAAAATTCGACTAAAATGTCTAAAAGATATTCTCTCCACGCAAATGAATAATTGGTTGTTTAAAGACATATACAATATGCTTAATATTGCCCAGTAATTAATAACATGAGGTTGTTTCCAAATCAGGATCGAAGGAAAGGCGTGAATTTCCTGTACAGGCTTTAAGAGAGGGAACGCCTATTGACGGCAAAAGTTAAAATCTGATAAGAAGAATCCGGGAGAATAGCGAAAATAAAGGGGAAGTGTGGAACTCAACGCCTTAAGGCCGGAAGTGAAAACGACGCTTAATTTTAGTACATAAACCCCATTTAAATTTATGACCCAGAAATCTTTTACCTACATTCAGGGAGGTGATGAAAAAATTAGTACCTAATGTAAACTTATTTTCAAAAAGTATACATTTATTTAAGGTAACACTAACAGTGTTAATATTTAGATAATATACCTACGTAATAATAATACAGATTAATTCAGTTATTAGTTTTTTGATCTTTTGAAAAGTACTATAAAACTTTAAAAATTAAAATATAATTATTAACATTTGATAGCATTATATTTAAATTTTATCCCGAGGAAATAAAAATAGTTTAGTTTAAATAAATAATTTAATTTTAAATATCTACCCATTACAGTTATAAAAACGTATTTTAAAATAGATTATTTTTTATATTATTAAACTCGTATAGTAAATATATAATCAGGAAACTACTATAGTTGTAACAAAGTAAATAAAATCTAGAAGATGAGTTAAAGATCTAAATGAATAGGAATATCGATTTGATTGTAATACATACTGTTTTAACTACTTGACATTTAAATTGAAGATTTCCGACAAACGATTCTCGCTAATTCAAACATTTAATCTAATGGACCATACGACAATATTAAATAAGTATATTCTTGGATAATATTCAAACATAATAAATAGTGAAAAGAAGTATCACTTTTAATACAATTTAGACACATATAATTTTAATGAAAATTGTAAGTACATAATATTATAAATAATTATAGTCAATTAAAATAAAAATAAAAACTTGTAACTAAAGGGATTTAACTAAGATACAGGAAACACCTAACATAACCTAATATAGATAATGATAGTGAATAATTCAAATATATATATATATATATTTAACACTTTAAAAGTGCATTTTTGTTGAATTTATATTAAACCTATTTTAATTAAATTTATATATAGTATGTACCTATAATATAACGATAAAGTTAATAAGTGAAATATTCAAAATTCATAAATATAATTAAAGTTAAAAGTATAAAATGTACATAGAGTATTAATTTATAATTTATATGTAAGCAAACACTCATGTACTATAGAAAAAAAAACGTTTACCGTAATTATTATACATGATTTAGGAAACTCTCCAAAACATAACTCGGCGGATATTCCTTATCCAGAATGCTCGCAAAAATAAATAGATATAAATGTATAATAATAATAATCAACATAATTTTAATACATAAAACATTTACATAAACAAACATTAAAAAGGAGGAGTGGGAAATTAGGTAACTACTCAATTAAATTTCCGAATACATCTCGTCATAAAATAAGCCCACTATAATGTAGAATGTGTTAAATTTGAATTAAATTATATAAATCATTGCATATGAAAAACGATTCTAAGTGAGAATGTCTGTCATTCTATTATATTACTAGTTTATTTTATGATACATTTAAATTGCTATTTAAGTAATTTATTATTTACTATTAGTAATATGGTAGTCACGTCATTTTTTCCAAAAATGTTGTGTATATATAAATGGTATAAACATCAAGTATAATAATGTACGTCAACAATTTCAAATACACCCGAATAATATTTTTAAATTATAACAAAATAATTAAAATGGTTTAAATATCTAATTTTATCCAAATTTCAACTTAAAACGTCTAAAAAGAATAAACTGTGATTAAATATAATTTACATTTATTATTTTACATGAACTACTCATAAATGACCTTATTAATACAAAGCCAAATTTCCTAATATTAAATTAAGTATATGATAATAGGTATGCTCGGTGTTAAAATGCACACCTACACTTACGATGCAGACATATTATATGAGTAAAAACTGTATCTAATTATTTAAAATACAAATTTTAAATTATTATACTGATAATATTCTAACAAACAACAGCACTTGGCTGTACCTACTTTAAAATTCTTGTGAGTGGTGATTTACTAATTTTTTTTTTTTTTTTTGATAAAATGTTTGGTTATTTAAGTAATATTTTTATGATATACAATTATCCACACAAATATTACAATTATATTTAATTTTGTAAGAGTCAAATATATTTATATAAAATAATTATAATATATACATACACAGCGATATCATTAAATTCCACCATAGAAGGAATTCTAGATATATTACGTATGTAACTTTAAGGTGTGTATTTGTGCAGCTAAAATATTAAGTTAAAACATGAAAAAAAATTATAAATGTAATAGATAACCGATAAATATATACCGATGACATATACGTCCGTAATGTTAACGCACGCATTATTACCATAGACCAGTGTAACAGGTGTGAGAGATGTTGCCACAACAGTATACATTATATTATCCACGTGATAACACCTATCACTATAGCTGTTTACCATATAGTACAACAAAGAAATGGCACTCGATCAGCTGATCGAGTTTTTGTATTTATCGACGATCTGAAGTCTGGAACGCTTAGAAACATGGAAACAAACCCGCGAATTAACCTGAGAAGTGAGGCTATAAACAGTATAAACGTTTGTTTACCTAAAGTTAAGGAAACGTTTACTGTCGCAGTATTCAAGGCCATAATCTCCTAATTCGACCAAACCACTGTGTCGTAGGCCTGGTTATACAACAAAATAGATGAAATTAGAATAAAATATTGTACACGATTATTTACAATAAAATAATATTTAATATTGTCGGCCTATTTGAAATTTTGTTTAATATTATCCATATAATATGCTAGGCGGAACTCGGACATTTGGTTCTTGACTATGATGTCGGGCTTATTTCTACCGCTTTGTAATTATTGTGGATATAATTTTATCTATTCTGTGGTTTAACAGTGACACAGTGCTATAACTCAGTATCGACCTTTGAACAATTTTCTTGATTTACTGGCTAATATTATTTATTTCAGCGTGAATCGTTGAAAACATATATTATACGTTTTCATTTTTTGTAAACTCTCGTGAACAAACCCGATTTCCTAACCATATAAGAATTACATGGAACGTTTCCATACACAGAAATTGGCAATATTGTAAGATTATTTTCAATACAAATACAATATTTATTGGTTATAATTTATTACCAAAATAGAAAAATTTAACTCTAAAATAAAACTATAGCGATAATAAAACTATATATAGAAAATAATTTTAGATTAAATTACATTTATAATTTTCATTTTATGATTTTAGTCCAAGTAAAATATTTTCCAAAATCAGTTTATCATACATTATTATTCAGATAAAACTAACCAATCGTATTTACATAACTATATGCCTCT
Organism: Rhopalosiphum padi; assembly: GCF_020882245.1. Taxonomy (NCBI): domain Eukaryota; kingdom Metazoa; phylum Arthropoda; class Insecta; order Hemiptera; family Aphididae; genus Rhopalosiphum; species Rhopalosiphum padi. The sequence continues at coordinate 46,795,016 of NC_083600.1, read as the reverse complement.
ATGTACCTATACTAGTAAAAATAAAAATTAGTACCTATACCTATATTTGTCTAGGATTATATTCATACAAAACTTTTCTTTGAAAAATAAATTAAATTATTATATCTAGGAAAGTATTAGTGTTAAATAAAATTATGAAGTGTATTTTTTTTCCTTAAATTTGAATCCATAACATATCCATAAAAATAAAAATAGGATGTACAGAATATAAAAAAAACTGAAACGACATATATCATCATCCTGCACTTTATTTCGTACCTATCTATAGACATAAAAATTGATAGTGTTTGAGTGTTTTAAAGTATACGGTTGATTTGAGGTATATTCTCTACGGTAGCCGCATGTATAATCAAACATTATTTTTCCTGGCATGAAATTCGATTGGATTTCCAATTGATGCGATTTTTCTATGCCGGTGACGCGATGTCACCGATCTCACCGGATACGCGCAACGAAGCAGGTTGTGCACTAGTAGAAAAATCGCCGGACAGACTACCCGATGTTTATTATTCCGCATTTGTCTATATCGGATGCACACGACTACAGAAAAAAATGGACAGAGAAAGAGAGAACTAATTGCCTGCTATTATTCACACGTCGGAAAGGTCCTTTGAAAGGGTTCCAGTTTGATTAAAAGCTGTCGGTAATGTTGAAAAATAGTACCATGTTCACCCGCCACCACTGTCGTGAATAGCGGAAAAATTGGTAAAATTTACCAGAATCGATGGACGATAGATATATACCTACGTCTTACACTAATGCACTACATAGGAACTATTATAAATAAGTAAGCGTGCGTCAAATTAAATACACCATATTCATATAAATAAATTCGTTGTCCATACTATCATATATACTTAATAAAATATAAGTTGATTTTTAAATATAAATAAATATTCAACAGGTTTACATTACAGAAAATCTGGTATTTCTTACAAACAATAAATAAATACATTTTTCATAAAATAAAAAAATCAGGTTAGATACCATCCGGTATTTTTAATAGTTGAAATAATACATTTATTTCATAATGTCGAACTGAATCAATTTCATTGTTAACACTGACAAGTGAATTGTGATTACATGAAAATATTTTTTTTAATTGAAGGTATAACAATATATATATATATTATTACATACATGGATTATTTAATTGGATAAAATGTTTAATTCTTATGAATATAAAAATTAATTGCTTACTTCAATAACCATAAAAACCTCGATAAAAACAATAAAATTTGTTTTAAGTTATATTAGTTATAGATTATTTATTATTATTACTATTATTTTAGTAAAATATAACATTATCTTAGTTCATATAGTATACGTAGAACGTTTAACAATATTGATATTTTCTAATTATGAAAACCAAATCACAAATAGGTACATATATTTATTATTAGGTACTAATAAAATATATTTCAATTTACGCATTATTAGATTAACGTAGGAACTTACTTAATTATTATTTATTTATTTTCTATTTTGAGAAAATTTTACACTTTTTTCTGTTTACATAGTTATAAATTTATACTATACTTATTCTAAAATATGATATTAAAAATGTAGAGTACATATTTTAATCAAAATTCTTCTTTTATGAACACTTAGTTTAAAAAACCACATAAAAATTTTACAAGAGTTATGGTTAACTAATCTTCTTTAAAAGTAGAATGACGTAACAAAAATAATACGTTATAAAATGTAATTAGAATATTTGTCTAAATCTGTTTAAAAATAAAGTTGTCTTTGACAGATAATGTCATGCAAATCTACATAACTATTTCCCGCGTTTAAACAAGAGATAAATTGTAAAATCTGGTCGGAAATTTAACAGCCGTAAATGACTTTCACACACGTATATACAAAATACGCACGAATAGTCATAATATATTTTATGTATATATGCATTATATAGTCACGCGTTGCAGAAGGAGATGTAATATTATAATACCCGTCGGAGAGTGACGAACGCCCTTTTTCGAGTCAGAGGGGGGATGAGAGGCGAACAAGAGCGTTCATTGTGCTTGGGATATAACACATATATATTATATACTAATAATAAAATATGAATGTCAGTATAATGAATATCGTATGAGTATAGCATGTATGCATGCATATATGTATAAATAGGGTGCGAAAGTCGACTGGTACAATAAAATAAGCTTTCAGCAGAAACCGCTGCAACGTGACCGACGCACGTCGTTTCCATTGTTGTAGAATGAGTGACATTGTTGTAGGAACATATTTCGCGAAGACGCTTTCGTACATATATATAGGCTGTGTCCGTCACAACACGGACCATTGCATTTGGCTTAAAATAACGACATAATTAAAATAGTTTAACAAATCATAAATAGTCAGAAAATGTATTTTATCAAAATTTGAACTTCAAGCAAGTAAATAAAAAATTGTGACTAATTTTGATAGTTTTTAATATTGATAAGAATAACTTATGTGAGAATATTAAAAAACATTTTGGAATTTCAAACAAAAATTGTATCGTGATATCATGCATAAATCGAAAAAAAAATTTAAAAAGTCGAAAATGTCAAATGTTTATAATAGTACAAAATACGACAAAATAAATATTACAATGCATATAATATTATAATAAAAATATTTGTTGATGATTTTAAATCTCTAAATGTATTTTTAAAACTTAAGTTACGTGAATTTAATATTCCGAGCAATATTTCTATTTTCCATAATTATTTTTACTTTCTTTCAATAATTTTGAAAAGTACGAGATGTTTTACTTTTGACCAACTAGATCCAATATTCTACCATAAACCACCTAAAGAGTTTAAGATTGAAGTATTTTTACTTATGCAAAAGATGAAGACAAGAAAAAAAAATAACAATATTATGCTCCGTTTAGAATCTAAAACCACTCATAAACGAAAATCGATAAATCAAACTCAAAACACAAATAAAAATAAAATTGCCCAACATAATAATAGATATTAAAAATGTAAATTCCTTAAAAAATAAAAGATAAATAAAATCAATAATATTGTTTACTAAACATGGAAGATTTATTTTTTTAGCTTAGTGTTTTTCAAACACATGATAAAAAAAATGTAGGCATAATATTATAAGATATAGAAATGTGACTGGTGAGTGGTATAAACATGCAGGCCTTCGGCCGTAAAAAAAAACATCTTATTATTGTCCTATATGAATATATGTACCATACAAAAGACAGGTGCATTGATGTATTTAATTCTCCTTCCACTTGCTTGTTATAGCAAAAACGATGGGTAGTATTTATATGTGGGTATACAGGATGGGCGCTGTGATGTTTTCTTCTACCTATTGCGCTCGCGGCTAATACAAAGTAGTTCGAGTAAACACCATAGCACACCGCTGTATACACAACAGCAGCTACCTACGATATACAATGTACATTTTTCTTTTAAATTATATTTTCCTGGTTTCACCGTACATCTGGTAAATAATGTATTTCATGGTTTACGTAAGTTATCCTTAATGCGTTCGTGGGGTCCGAGTACAATAGATTTTTCGATTGGCCATTCCCTAACTGTGAGAACAAATTTTATAAACGCGTGATGTTGTGATCAAATATAAAATAAACTAATCTCAACATTCATGATGATGTTATTTAAAAAAAATTAATTTTGTTTATTAAAAATAATTACACTTATTCATACCAACATATGATTATTGGAAAAAACAAATATTAACTATTCCTTTCAAACATAGACAATAATGAATAAACATCTGCTAACTAGTATAGTTACAACACAATAACTATTCAATAATAAAGATATTAACGATTTGAGATTGTTTATTTATTAATCTATCCCAAGAAAGTTTCTCGTAAAATCTGGTAAAAATCTGTATTTTACCATAAAAAGTTTAAAATCTTTAAACTAAAAAAAAAATCACATGACTATTACATAGTATTTCATGATTTTAAAACATGTAGAAGGAACAATGAAATATTGTTGAATAAGAATTCGTTGTTATCGGTTCAACTATTCATATTTATAAACCATCAGCTAAATGTATTAAAGGCCGTTAAGACTATAGTAGTATTGATAAAATACTAAGAAATCAAATAATTTAAAAAAAATATATAGGTATATATTATATATCAATGTAATCATTCACGTATATCATGATTTTACTTATTGTTAATGTGTACCAACTGTATTATAAAGGTTATCAAGAAATTCGCTGGTTAAAATTAATTGTAATATCATATTTTTTTTTTTTTATAATTTATACTCAATTTAAGAGGATGCCAGCGTAGTATTAGTTATCTCTCTCTCTAACCCAGGCGCAACATAGCAAATTTTACTTTCACAAAAATGACTATAACCATATTAATTTCTCAAATTAGAGTGAAATGACCTATTATAGAATTTAAAGCTAAGAACATTATCGAGGGCATCTCATAAGCGTTTTATTTTATTTTTATTTTAAAGCGAGTTATGAGTATTTTAAAATTGTAAATTCTTTATACATCTTAAAATACTCATAACTCGCTTTAAAATAAAAATATAATAAAACGCTTATGAGATGCCCTCGATAATGTTCTTAGCTTTAAATTCTATAATAGGTCATTTCACTCTAATTTGAGAAATTAATATGGTTATAGCCATTTTTGTGAAAGTAAAATTTTCTATGTTGCGCGTGGGTTAGAGAGAGAGATAACTAATACTACGCTGGCATCCTCTTAAGGTTACTCAACAAAGTTTTTTTACATAACATTAGTATTTACATATTTAATACTTTGTTTTTTAATTTTTAAATCAATTACACGATTTAAGTTTTTTAATTTAATTTAGATTTTACATTATTTAAATACATACTTAAGTAAAAATACGTGTATGCTTTGAACTTAGCCTTTTTTATGGAAGTAAAATATTTTTTATCACCAATGCTATTGGTGTTATATTTTACATTAAATTATAAAAGTAAAAAATAATTATCACTTGTATTTTAGATAACGATGATGCACGTATAAAAACAAACGACTTAAAAGGAAAGTTACTATAATAATATAAGAATAATATGTATGTATTAAACACATTGGAATTATTATGGATAAAATAATCAACAAACAAAAGTACATTTATCCCGTATTCCTATCTAAGAAACAAAGACAAATTAAAAAGAAAAAAATTTAATTATTATTTCTTTAAATTAATAATAAATGCATATATGTAGTACATCAATGTAGAGCATATAATATAATGTTTAATATTTACGATGTAATCAAATATAAATTAAGTAAAAATCTAAGTACTTACTAAAATATTTTACGGATTTCCAAAACGTTTCATAGTAAACCTAGCAGTATGTATATAATAATATAATCTTTAATATTGAGTTTTTATATAAAATTACAACCATAAACGTGTAATCATAAGTAAAAATCAAGTTTAATTATGAAAGGCCTTACATTTTAAAATACCTATAAATACTGGGTCAAAATAAGTTATGTAACTTTAACAATTTCAGTATGCCAAGTTTCTGGTTTAAATAGGATCTTGTTTGTACTTGTGCGGGGGAGGGGGGTGTTAAGAAGAGGACATTTTCAAATACTTTTAAAAATAATCAGGTAAAATCTCAAACAAGCATTTCATGGAAAACAAAATTTTTTATAAATTTAAAATATATATATAATATATAAATCTTTTTTAAGGAGGGGAGGGATCAAAATCCTCCACCTTCTCAATTTCCACTATACCATGTAATACCCCAAAAAACTTATGTTATCCAATTTCTAAAAATACACAAATAAGCTAATTGTTTTAGACTACATATTTAAACAATGGACTAAATAACACACGGTGTATAATTTCAATTATTAACCAAAAATTAAAACCATTAATTTGAATACTATAAGATAATCAAACCATATGAAAAATAACTTTTTCATTTGTTTAATTACTTGTAAAAATAATTTCACATTCATCCACATCCCAGTAAATCCATACAGCTATGCACTGCACTTGTAGAGCAGTAGTTAAATGATCAAATTTTATACCTAGTCGATTACATTTTTTCTAAAGAAATTTTACATTTGTAAGTTTAAATTAGTAACTTATAAATTTTATAATAGTTAAAATAACAAACAAATATTTTTAGCAAATCATACTCAATAGTATCATACAGTGCTTTAACAGCTAACACACACAACCTCTAAGTTTAGTCAAATCAAGTGTTATGAAATATTTCTTATTATTTCCATAACACTATATACTTAAAAAAGAAAAAGAAAAAAAAAGAATATTTTAAAGTCCATTACACTAATGGCATTCAAGTATCAGTGAGAATACAAGAAAAGTAAATAGGACTTAAATATTAAAAAATCCTACATAAAAATAATTTAATTTAATTTAAACAGATTTAAATACTATACAAATAAATAGAAGCCTGTAATATAATTTTGAAATTATAAATATTATGAACATTTTTCTTATTAATATTTTAGATTCTGAGCAATAAACGTGTTTATTTTACAATGATGTGCGACTTGATTTATTTGTGTCTATCATTACTTTTTAGAGTAGTAAGAATCTTGCACGTTAGTGCGTGGTTAAACGTAATAATTGTTTTGTAGTTTTAAAAATAATCAAAAAAAAACTAAAAACGGGAATATTTACTCAACACCGCGAATTTTGATAAAATTGATATGGTTTCTTTTGTAGCAATTTAAAAATGAACAATCAAATATTTATAATATCATTTTTAACGCGATATAATTTTCAAAATATTTTGACTATTTTTGAGTTTTTTTTTACCCTGAACTTATTGCTACTGTCCTATACAGTGATAATAATGAATATTATATTATTATATTTAGATTATAATATATATTATGTCATAAGGATTTTGGCAAAAATGTGTTCGGTCTACCATACTATTCACAGCAACGATACACTCGAAACCTACTATATAGCAAGTGTCCATCTGTTTATACTCAGGATTTCTAGTTGACATCCAAGTCATATGTAATTAAACAATAATTACATTTATATTATAATTATATATATATAATATATATATACATCAAATGTATTATGTACGCACGTGTGTGTGCTATATTTGTAAATACATGTAAATAAATACAATAACTTATTATTTTTGCTAACTGAAGAGATCAATGGAAATCTATGTTAAGTGCTTATATAGAATAAGTACAGTTTATTTAAATAATTACTTACTATTTAATTTTAAGACGATGGTACTTTGAGATACACATATAATACTGCCATCAACATGCAAGCTGCGACTATCCTATATTTGTGTATTACACAAAAGCTCGTTTATGTCATTACATCTTAATACTTAAACAATGTATCTGTTGGTTTTAAATTAAAAACTACAAATAACTACATAAAAAATGCAATACCAATCCAATCGTTCTGTTGAAATATTATTATTATGAGCTTTACGCCTATACATTATTTACATAACTTATAGAAGTGTATAACACAAATATAGTTTTAGATTCTGAGTGGATTCTTCTAGCAGTGATATAAAAATCACAAGAATTATTTTGTAGTTAAAAATTCATAACATTTTTAATTGTGTAATACCTAAAGCTTGAAAATGTAATATTATACAAACTACATTTTTTTAATGAGCATTTAAAGTTCAAATTGTGATAAAATATAATATTTAAACAAAAATGTTTTTGTTATTTTGTTGTAATTCAAAAAATAATTTACTGTGGGGACTTGGAACTTTTTATAAAACGATTATTTTTTAAACGTAACAAAATGTTCAAAATATTTAGATTAATTGTAATCTATTTATAGGAACCTAGTATATAGTATACTATATGTTAGTATTGACTTAAAGCATACGTGAAGCTTGTGCAGATAAATTTATTTGGAAAGACTTTTGCTCAGCTCTATTTTTTATTAAGCTTTATTATTAATATGAATATAAATTCTCTATACAAAATTAATAATTAACTAAGAAGATCTAATTTTATACGTGGTAGGGCTTCACCTCCATTTTTGCAAACAATAGTTCAACCTACTAAATTATACTAGTAATAATATTAATAATATACTATTAACTACAATCAATTTAACTAGTTACTAATGATTCGCCCTTTTCCATCATTTATAATTGTTGTTTGGTATACGATAATGTTTATCATTGAGCTCAGATCGAACATGTCCCTTCTTTTACAGTGTCGTACTCAATGTGCACTACACATTTAATAAGTTAGAACCAAACAAAACAATACAAGTTAAAAAATCGAAGTTTTTAGGACAAACAAGGTCAATATAAATATTACCTGTATATTATATACTTGTATGTGAGCCTACTATGAGTATTGAATATATTATAAAACAAAGCGAAGGTAAGAACACTAATATAAGTACCTACCTATAATAATTGATAGCAAATAGAAAATATTATAGACTATATTTTAATTATTTACTACATTATCAATAAAGTCAGCTTAAGTGCATAGCTTTAAAAAAAAAAAACTATGTCTGATCTTAATAATATAATCAATGATGATTTTATTATTTTTTTAAATTGTTGTCAATACTAGGTATATCTTTTAATATCTTATACTTTATTTGTACAATTATAATTTAATAATTAACAATATTACTTAAAGTAATACTTGCCACTCAGCATTTAAAAAAACGCAATTTATTGTATAAAGTATTTCAATTATAATCCCATACATAACATAATACAAATATGAATCAAAATAGGTGCGTAAGTGGAATATCAACATAATTAATATCCATACTTGTATTAAGCAGAGGTATATCAATATATTAAATAAATAAAAATATCCTACAAAAATTTTAATAAAAATTAATTTTTTTTTATAATTGCTAAATGTTCAATTGTGTTTCTGAAATATAGTTTACAAGGAAAATGTATATTAACTTTAGAATTTTTTTAAATGACATTATGTACAATGTACATATAATTTCATATTTTTAATTTTATGTTTGTCATATGTCTAAAGCTTAAAGCCTAAATGATTTAATTAAAGTATACATTGATATTAAACATATCATACAGTATTACTTATATAGTACCTATATATTTGTTTATTATAGAAAGTTAAGCAACTTTAAACTTTATAAGCTTCTTAACAAAATTCAACTCGAACCAGAAGTTTCTACAGCGCTATTAGTGAGCATAGTGATCTATAATATTTATAGGCTATATATTCTCAATGTAACCAGTAGAAGTAATAAATTTCCAATAATTTCCCACAATTATAAGTGGTAGGATTTATCTGTATAATCAATTAAGTTTAATAAAAATTCCTTTAACCGCTTATTGATAAAATAATATTAATTTGAATTTGAATTTATTTTCATTAAAATTTGAATAATATAGATACATAGGTACATAAATTAAATGTACAACCTATATAGTATACAGTAACTTAATTTAATAACCAATAAAATTAAAATTAAATAATTTAAGTACAAGATTAGTTTAAATTAGTCAGTATTTTTTATCTGGTAGTTCAGTATTTAAAGCACTTTCATAAAAAAAAAACCAAGTCCGATAAAATAACACGAGGAATAACACAATATTATATTAAATATGCCAAACTGAGTTTAATCAAAATTGAAAATATGATTAATTCAGATTACAAAAGCAAAATTTGTAATTAGCTTCGATTATAAAACAGTATTACCTAGAATTATAGTCAATTGACAAAGCTTCAAAGTTCAAACCCAAAATCAGTAGCACCTTATAAGCAAGTAGTAAATACTGTCTATACCAGAATCTTAGTTGTTATTATTACAAACCAACAAATTATTATCAAAGTATTATTAAATATAAAACTAAGCGATAATACATAAAATATAATAACACTTACCAATAGACTTATTAGAATTAACTTCTACGTTAATGCTCTGAAAAAAAAAATAGAGAATTATATAATATTAGTATTGATCTTCACTTAAATTGAGTTTAATAATATTATAGACCAGTGGTCAGCAATCAGCGGTCCACGCGACTATTCTATATGGCCCGCTACAAAATTAAAATTAAATTGAATATTTTATTTCTTTAGCCATTTCTTCAAATCTAACAATTTACACCTATAAATGTTAATTTAATGATTGAATTTTATTTTATATATGCGTCTCGATCTTATGTTATATCAAAAAAATATACAAATTTTAAGAGAAAAATGAGAAGCTTCCATACTTAAAAATGAAGTTTGGATTTCTGAACTAGTGTTTTTTTTTATATATATACATTGAAGTATATGAATGAACTCAATAAAAAACTACAAGGTAAAAATCAACTTATTCCTGATATGTATTCTCATATAGTGTTTTGAAGTGAAGTTGAAACTTTTACGGTCTCATCTTAGAAAAAAATGAATTAACACAATTTCCCGCTTGTAAAAAATCTTTTTGAATTGTCAAAATTTTCGTTTTCGTCAGTTGTATTCATTGAATCTATTTTTACAATTCAATAAGTTAATAATCGCTTTCAAGATTTTAAACGATGGTTACAATATTTTCAATTACTCGTCAATCCATTTAATATTGATGTTGACGATGAGAGGAATAAATATGACCTCCAAATGAAAATAAGAGATTTGCAGTCCTAAGATATTCTTAAAAATGTATTAAACAATCACATTTACTTTTTTATTCAGAACTTACTCCATCACCTTCTAAAATTAAATATATGGTTGCAAAATATTATTGCATGTTTGAATCTACATATATATGCGAACAGGCCTGTTCTTCAAATGAAAATTATTAAAAACCATTAACGATCATGCTTATAACATATGACCATCCCCGTCGTGTGCTTATAGAGCGTTCACCAGTAATTTTGGTATGGAAATTGAAAAAATATTATGAACTATACATACCTATAGGTATAATAGTAAAAATACATTAAATGTATTCACTAAGTATTCAAATGTTGTAATTTTACTATTCCCTAATTTGTAACCGTTAAATTGTAACATTTTTAAAATAAGACTAAAAAGTTTAAAATTTTTATCTGACACAGTTCGTGAAACTTTTTTAATTTTTGAATGCAGTCGCAGAGTCCAAAATAAAGGTTCCTAACCACTGTTATAGACAATTTTCTATTGATATATGAAAAGTACAAATTTCTGATTTACACCTAGATACATTATTATAACATCAAAACTACGATTCGTTTTTTTTTTGCCTCCACGTGTTTTTGAAGAATAATAATTAATATTCTTCAATGGCTTCCCGCGGATATGTGTAGGCGCCCGCATAATTACTATATACCAAAGGAGAATTAAACTGCATAACAGTAATGTGCCGTCCACCCAAAGTAATGAAATATCTAAACCCAAATTATAATAAACATGGAAAGCACAAACCGATTTTATCGACATCTACTTATTTTTTACCTTTTTTATTTTATTCTTTTTACTTTAAGTTTTGTAATTTCAGTCACGTACAAGGCGCCGAAATTCCTATTTAGTTCTTGGCGATTTCACGTAATACTATGTTTTGAACTAATTTAATTTAAAAAACCACTTTCAATGAACAAAATGTTACCATCGGTAACACTTAGTGTACAAAAATTTCTTTTAGGAAATCAATAAAATATTTCACAAAAAAGGTTCCGACAATGGATAATATTATATATTTTGTAATAAGTCTGCATGTTGTTTACCGTACTTGACAATTATTTATTAAGTAGTCAACATGATTCATCATAACTATTAAGTATTAAGTAAATGAAAATACATTCTTATTAGTATTAACTATTAGATAATTAAAATAAACATTTGGTATTTACTATTTCTATATTATTATTTATCGATTAAATATTAGATACATTAAGAGTAAATAAATAGCAATAAGTATAGTATATAAATTATTAACCTACAGCTAGATATTTATTTAAACTTGCACTCGTGTTTTTATTTTCTACATTTGCAAATAATATACTTTTTAACATTATTATCAAAACAATAATAATAATATATAAAAATAAAAATAAAACTATTATATTGTTGATTTACTACAAACGTAATTATTTTTTCGCCATCTGCAAATACCTAATAAATAAATAAATGAATAATTTGTTAAAACCATATAGGTACTAAAAATTGAGCATTATAGGAGTATAATATGTACCCATAATCAATAATATTTGGGATTTTAAACAATCAACAGTAATAAATTCAGAACGTTTTGAGTTCTTTAGCCCAATGTGTTCTTCACTATCAGGCACTTAAATATTTGTCATAGTGATAATTATAAATAAATACAAAATATCGCATAAATCGAATTAGTATATAAAAAAAATCCTATTAAAAGAACTCTAAAATTAAAATTCTCAACAAGCGTTGTGATAAATGATAATTATCCACAAAAGCTATAATATAAGTAATAAGTCATATTTTATTTTTCTTCACTTTTAAATTATGTTAATTTGTCTTCAAAAAATTATTGATATATAATAATTTATAGTTAAAATCTCATTAAATAATAATAAGAAAAAATATAAGTTTAGAAATATTCATTTAAATTCTGTATTTTATCGAAATACAATAATATGCATGTTTTCCCTAGCGAATAAAACAAAACAAATTTTAATTTGACGTCGTATTTGTTTTGATATTACTATTAGTATACGTACCTAATGAATGATATTTTTTTACGAGCTATGGGAATCAAGAAAAACTAAAAATAATATTAACTTGAAAAATGGAAACAAAAATTAGTTTTATAATAATCGTCCAACAAGACAAAAAAATCCGGAGAAAGGTTATGACAAAGTAAAATATCGTCGAATATACGTCGAATCAAATATATTAGATTTATATTATACGTAGGTATAAAAAGCAATATTTAATTTTTTTTTAAAAGGGTACACTAGTACCAACCAATTATAAATAATAACAAGTGGTGACAATACAATATATTTTCAATCATTTAAAAATATTATTGAAACAATTAAGACTACATGATAAATTTATAATAAATTATTGAAATGTATAAATAACGTTTATAGAACAAATATACATAGATATTATAAAATAAAACATGTTTCTTATGAATTCTATCTCTTTTTTTTTAATTCAAATTTAAATAACAATATTATAAGTAGACCGATGATACTTATATAAAAAAAAAACATTGTCTATTACAAATTGACGTACTACTTAAAGTAAATTTTATTTTATTTTATTTTATTTTAATATTTTTCAACTATTTTACTTCTCGTATTCTCAATCAATTTATATTTTAACTAACAGTGAATAATCGAATTCAAAATAAATTATAACGATAAAAAGTCAGCAAAATAAGTTTATTTTAAATCAAATATAACTGATATCTTGACAATAATCTGAGTTGATTACATAGTGTCAGTAATACTATTTACTGTTTTAATAATTAGCACGAAGATAGAATATTACAGCTTGGTACTTATTTAGCAAACATACATATTAAACACATTCTACTTAGATACAATTAGGTATATATTATTTAAGTATATTTTACCAATATAACATTTTAATTAACTAATCTAATATCTAATTATCTATATAATTCCCCATTATTAAGTTATAGGTAACTTAAATACTAAAATAAGCAATTAATTCTAACATCTGTAACACTAACTTTATTTAATTTTAAAACCACAACTAAAATTACATTGAAATCTATCTTGTTATATCAAATATAACTACAATATATCGTATTTAAATTTTAACGTTTGGTAATTCACGTGGGGTAATTATTTACCCCGGTTTATTTTAAACATACTATACATTTAGTATTTTGTGAATTTTCAATACTTTATTAAATAATGCTATCTTTAAGTACTTGTCATATGGTAATCAAAAATTAATTATTTCGGATTTAACAATTAATATACTTATTAAATAAAAAGTAAAATAAAATGTTTTAAATTTAATAATAAATACTTATTAATAAAAGATTATTTAAAATATTACTATTATTTGAATAGAAAAATATTACCCCCACACACGCAATTATATGGGTAACACTGGAATTGCCTCCCAAAATTAGGTAGATAACCTTTTTTCACTCGAATTAGGTGTTTTCGGAGACAACACGAGTATACCCAAACAGTCTACTCCAGCGGTTCTCAACCTTTTTGTAATCGCGTACCACCTACACAGTTTGAACATTTTTGCGTACCACTTAAACATTTTTTTTTACTTAATAATGTATACGTTTATGTTACATGTATAGAATTTTATTTTATTAGGAATTACGAAATGATAGGAATTAAGTATTAAATGTACAAAAAGAAATTAAATAAAATATGTACAATTATTATTATTATTATTAACCAAATAAACTAAATAATATTTAATGTTAATAATGATTCATTCCAATTTTTTTTATAAAGGGAAATTTTTTTCGCGTACCACCTATGAGCTTTTCACGAACCATAGGTTGAGAAGCGCTGGTCTACTCGAATTGCCTCCCATAGCATACTTAGATTATCGATAGTTTTACCTGTACTATCGATAATTATATAGATTTCCGTAATATTCAAAAAAATTATTTTAAGACATACAGTATTTCCCAGACAGATTGATTTGTCAAATGCAACAATCTTATCGATCACTGATTATCAGTTAAAGATTAGTCCGTCATCACCAGTTCAACCAGTCAGTTTCATTACATCACTATAAAGGTTAAATTTATAAAAATACTACGTATATTAAACATAAAAAAAAAATATAAATCTTATACATTAAATATTAAATATAAATACTTGGTATTCACATAACACATTATTTAACAGAAAAAAGAGTATTTAACTATAAGAATAAAATAAACCCAATGTCTAAAATGTAACTTAATCTTCTAATACTATATTATATTTCAGACATTTAATTTTTAGTTAAATTATACACAATTATTTTCCAAGCTCGGAGTAAGAAAAAAAAATAGTCATTTGACATCGGTAATGTGGGATAGTATGGCTTTCTGAATACAGTGAGACCGTTTTATTAAGTTCAATTTAGTTTCATTATAGCAACTGCATGGGTCGTCAACTATTATAGCGAATAAACAAAATTAAAAACATTGTCAATTAATCAGGTCATATTGCATCAAAACTCTAAACAAAAATCACTTGAATTGTTAACCTCGTATTTTTTTTAATAAATAAAAGTCTAGATATTATCATAACTTAAAAACTTAATTTTAATTAAAGTTATTAAAACATTTTAATAACGTAGATTTTATTGAAAAAAATATCTATTAACTATTAAGTAACATATTTCAATATTATATAGTAGTAGATACATATTAAATATTTAAATCTATCATATTTTAAGAAAAAGAAGGGCAAAAGTTAAACATTGAAATGGATTATCTTAAATCTTATCATAAAAAACATTTTTCAAAATCAGTGAGAAACCGATGTGGTATTTCTCGTTTATCTTCACTTATAATTTCACGACAGTGATGTATATTTATTTAATATTATAAGAGGACAAATGTTTGTTAGATCAGTGTAACACACATGAAATATACAGAAGTCGTTGAACGATAAAAGTTATTTAAGAGTAATACGCCTCGGAAATTCCCTTTATAATAACTATTAATAAAAATAATATTTTAACCTTATTTTACTAAAGAAAATTGTAAGGAGTTCACGTGTAAATCTTCTGTAAATTTATACTTAACAAATGTCAATACGAATAATATAGATACATACAATAATTGCATATATACATTTATATATAATTATGATAATAATAAAATTATAATATTTAAAAAATAATATTCTATTTAATTTGAATAATACATATTCTTAGCAATACTACTTAAATTATTTTTAAATAATTTAAGTAATTGTTTTGGTATAACCATGGTTTATATAATCAATGGTATAACTAATATATTATATAACAAAAAAAAACAAACAACAATCCATGGTTAAGGATTCTAGGATACCTTTAACTTATAAGGCCTTAAAGTAATTATAAATCATTAGGACTCTTAACCAAAGTTAAAGGTGATTTGTTTAAAATTGAAATAGATAATATAAATGATAAGTATATGAAACAAGTGGGAAAATCTTAGTTAAATCATAAGTAATAACATAAATGTAGTTTTTAAACATCTGCAAAATAATAAATATTTCACTAACTCGGAGCAGGATTGTTGATTTTTATTATTGTAAACATTTCAATTGCATATTATATAGTTTAAAAAAAAAATTATTCTTCATTTCTGTGTTTAATTTTAATAAATACTTAATATTGTTTCATATCTGATTAGTGATTTGTATTTATATTTCTTACCTAAATATTATTTCCTTGAAACCGTTAATCTGATATTTTACTTTTATCGTTATTTTTCAATAAATTCAGTTAGTCAGCTCATTTTGAGCCTATCATAGATGTCGACAATTTTTGATACTTGAAAACTATTTGTTTTGTTAATGGATATTAGTATCTCAGTACCACAGCGGTAATGATGTTGATGTTAGTAAGGTAAGTAACTAAGTCGCCTATAAAAAAGCACCAAAGAGTTCCTGAATATCAGTATATCTACCTTATTACAATTATGATAGTATGCTTTTAATAAACTAAACACAAAAAAATAACGAAACAATATTCCCACGTAATAGAAAATATTATACCAAATTTATCTTATTATTATACCTACTTTCCTATCCTAAATAATCGATTATGAAATGCTTGTATAATTATCTCTACTATGTATACAATTATTTTAAATATAAGACACCGTAAAATTAAAAAATATTTTTTTAAGTAAAAGATGAAATTAAATTATAGTAGGTACATAAAAAAATACTAAAATTTGAATATTATAAAAATTGATTCTATATTCATCTTATAATATTCTGAATACAAAACACAAAACAAAAATAATTTAAGATCTGTATCTTATAGTTTTTGTATCTATAGATTAGATTACTTATTATATGTTATCATTGTAGAATAAATTATATAAGAAACAAAAATACCCTCAAAAATATATAAATTTAATAATTTATATATTAGTTTGAATTGAGAATAAGATCAAATGACAATAACACCAAAAACCAAATTGAGCCATTTTATGAGATAGTACAAGTAATTCATAGTTTTTAATGATATCAACACTTTACAACATATATTATACTATAGACCTAGCTATTACCTACATTTAATATAAACTATAATTATATTATACAATACGAGGTATTTTAACTTAAATATTGCGGAGGATGTTAAATACCATAAAATTAAGTATACTTATACATATAGTAAGTTTCGAAAATAAATCATCATTGGGTCGCTGTTTTAGTGGTTGTATTACATTTTTAATGCAGTAGGTTATAATTTTTAATCATTTTTAATAGATATAAAATAAATTATAAGTTTGAAATAAAATCAATAATACCTCAATTTCAGTTTTTTTTCTTTTTTAAAAATTGATTAAAACAAATTGTTTAATGTCTACAATTATTATTTTATCTATATATGTATATATGAATAATAAAAACATCTAATTGTATACTAACGTATCTATGAAAATAATTCCAATTTAGTAATAAATACAATTATAGCCATCTTACAATACCAAAAATATAAGACATTTTTAATTTTACGATTTTGTTTTAAGAAATTATTATTTTTATTTTAAATACGCAATATATATTTCTGCTAATCAAATGTTTAAAGTGTTAAATTACAAAATAAATATAAAGTTGAATTAACTTTCACTCTCATAAAGTAACTCAAAATAAAATTATCTCACGTTTGAATTTATATTCTATAATATATAATACCTATATTATCCTTTACTTTTGAAAAAAATATTTTGGTCCTACAAATACTATAGATTTCAATACTACATTGATCAAACTCAGCCGACACTTCTA